>NC_081353.1:41655050-41684137 GCF_029784015.1 Lycium ferocissimum | reverse complement strand
ATTAATAGTTCATTATGTTGTTCAGCCACTAGAAGATGTGAAATTAGTTCAGAATATTTTGTGAGCCTCATCTCTCAGTATTGCTGTTGTAAGAGCATACTCGAGGCATAAAAAGTGGAGAATGTTTTCTCTAGCATATCTGTAATACCCCGTACTTCTCAACATGTGTACGCCTAAGTTGATGTCGACGAATTAACTTGAGTGTGGAGGGATAGGGTTATAGTTAAGCCTAAGAATCCAAGTGTAAATCAGATTCATAAATGAATAAGAAGTCGGACAAAGTAGATGACCCACTGGCTTCACCTACGTGTGTTACGTATGTGCTTCACATATATGTTTCACCTACGTGCCTCACCTATTTGCTTACATGTCCTTACACGTCCTACTTGCTTGACCTACTTACTTCCTATCCTACTTACTAAATGAGGACGATACACATATATAGAGGAAATCAACAACCTTCAAGATTAAGTAAGTGACAAGTAGGTGCATCACCTACTTAGAAATGAGTGGCCCAAAATAAAAGACAAAAAATAGGTGAGATGGGGCAGATCCAAGCCCAATCAGCCCAAGCCCATTTAAGGGCTAATATATATACAGTCAAACCTCTCTATAACAGCATCGTTGGGTCCGAAATTTTTCAGTTGTTATAGAGAATGGATGTTATACACCTACAACAGCATTGGCATTTAAATAATACTTTGCTGTTATAGGCAAAAAAGATGCATAAAATTCAATTTTCATTTTTAATTATCAAATTCTAAGCTTAATCACACTTTGTACAATGAAGAAAAACTATTTAATAATGAAAAAAAATATATATTCATATGATATTTTTTGTCATAAATAGTGTATTAAATGATCAAATATTTGGTCAAAATCTATACACTTATTACTGGTAATCATACATATTCTATTTTTTTTAAAGATGGTTAATTATTATATTACCAAAAAAAGAAGATAGCTGTTATATGGGGGGTAATTTTACAAAGAGCGTCTTTGTTATAAAGTTAGTTGTTGCTGTTATAGGTGAAATCTTTGTTATAGAGAAGTAAAATATAACATAAAAATCGGTTCTGAAAAAACTTGGCTGTTATAGAGAGGTGCTATTATATGCGGGTGCCGTTATAGAGAGGTCGGAATGTATATATATCTATATATATATATATGATGCCTTCAGATTGTATCACTCATTTTTCTTTCTCCAAGATAATCAACCACCTCTTCTCTCTCTCTCTCTCTCTCTCTCTCTCTCTCTCTCTATCAACCTTCTGCCCTAGTAAAAGCAGCCATGGATTTTCCTTTGTTCTTCCTTTTCTTATAGCTTATAGCTCAAAACAGCAAAGGAAAATCCATTTTCTCTCTCTATAGCTCAAGTATTGGAAGTGAGTTCTTCTCCTTAGGGTTTCCAGGGGGTTTCTCCCTACAAACAGCCCACGTTGAGCTACGTAACTTCAAGATTGAACTTAGATTCCCCTTCTTCATTGTCCAATGATGTTGTACTGATCTTCCTTGATTTTAGTTGGTGGAAAGGAGCTTTAGAAGATAGCAATTGATGAAGTTGCAAGTTGGGACAGTTAAGGTGATGTTTCTTCTCTTCTCTATGTGTATAGGTTTATTCAAGCTCTAGATGTGGTTAGTTGCTACAAGTTAGAGGATGGATGTGTAATGGAGTTGAGGATCGTTTATAAAATGTTTTGTGGTTATTCTTGTTGCCTTTGAGGTCTTTGGACAAATGGTTGTTGGTTGTGGTGTTTGTTGTTGTTGTTGTTATTCTAAACTTGAGGAATGAATGAGAAACATGGGAGGTGTAGTCCGATTTATTGTAGAATGATCTTCTCGCTCATTAGTTAGTTGGTATGCTTCTCTTATTGGTATTAGTGTCATTTTATTTGATGTAGATGAGTTGTTGGGTGTTATGCAGTATGTTGGGTGTTATATGGTCTTATGAGGTAAGCTTTTTATAATGATTTAGGTCTTTGAAACATAGGAGTTTTATATATGAGCTAGTTGATATTTTAAAAGCACTTGGTTATTACTAGTTGGTAAGTTGAAGATTGATTGATGTAGTTGAGTTACTAGCTGTGGTGTATAGCATATTAGTACTGTTTTTGTTATGTGTAGGTGTTGGAAGTATTAGCATGTTGTATATCAGTTAGTTTGATGATTTATATATGCTTAGAAGGTACAAGTTGTAAGTTGAATAACTAGATGATCTGGTTAAGTGTTGATTGTGCTATATAGTGTGTTGGGACTGGTTTGGTGATAAAGTTGAGTTGTCTTGTTATATGAAGGGGCTGGAGATGTTTATGTATGTGTTTACATGTTGATTGATGAAGTTGCAAGGGAGCTAGGTGAAGGTACATGTTATAGAAGCTTGTATAGCTTAGTTTGCCGTTCGTCGGTTAGTTGCTGTGTTTCTGGTTGTTAACAGTAGTATTGTTTCCTTATTGTAGTTGATGGTAAATGTAACACCTCCCACCTTCAAACTAAGCTATGTTCATGTTTCAGGACTTAGAAAACCAGACGGGGAGTGTTAGAATTAAAATCGTTTCAGTTTACTGAATTCTCAATTTTACGCCCAGTTATACGGACCATATAAAGTTATACGGGCCGTACAAATGCACGTACATTTTCCCCAGAAAATCCAACTTTCTGTTTAGGAAGTATAGTGAGACATACGGCCCGTATAACCAATAGTACAAATAAATACGGACCGTACTTTTGGTCCGTATGAAGGTACAAAAAAATCTCAGCTTCTGGAATTTGAAAATCGAAGTACGATTAGTTTATACGGACCGTACATGGGTCCGTACATTTATGTATGGGGCGTATATGGTGCCTATACAATTACCGACGCAGTGAGCAATATAAATGCACGTTTTCAGTCTTTTATTTTATTTTTCATCTTTTCAAGCCCTAACACGAAGTTTTCTCCTCCCATCACTCTCATATACTAAGGTTAGACTATTCTAAGCATTCTAAATGAATTCTAACCTATATCCATGATTTCTAAGTAGAAATTCATTGTCTCTAACCTAGGGTTGTCAAGAAAACCCATCTCAAGGATTCAAGGTTGAAGCTTTTGGGATTCACCTTCAAGTTCAGACATTTTCTACAAGTTTTGGAGCAACTAAGGTATGTAGGGTTTCTATCCAAGTGTGGGATTATCATTGCTCTTCCCCACGCCACGTTCTTCCTTGAAAATATGAAGTCTCACCAAAACTAGGGTTTCTAGTTAAATTCATGATGACCCTAAGTACATATACCATGTTCGTATTAATAATTTGTTATTGTGTTCTTAATATTCCATTTATGGTTATTGGGAATCCGTTTGTAATCCATGAACACCCATGCTTTGCATTCCATGGGTTCTTAAATGCAGGATATGAACTAGTATGCTTATTTTTATGAAAATCTACATGCTTTCCACGTTTTCATATAAGTTATGCTATATACTTATATTCATGTTGTATTATACTCACGGACTATGTTTACAAGCCATGTTTACGAATCATGGGTACAAGTCATACTTACAAGTTATGTTATACAAATCATGGGCTCAGACGCCACCTATATCCATGTTCATGTTTTTAGGAGTAGCACAGGTTTACCAAGAAGGCTCAGACAGCCTAAAACTACATATGCCTACATAAGGTAAGGGTCGATCCGCCCAGATTAGGACGACGCCTTTAGACAATTGAATTGGATTATTTCATGTCATACTTATGTCTCATACCCTGGTAGGGTGTGGGGCTACTCTGCTGGTCGGGCCAGTTACCAGACTCCACGTACACACGTGGTGATTCCATGTTGTCGGTTATGCTACGGCTCTCTCACAAGATACATATGTACTTAAAATGTCTTTTTACTCATGCTATAAATTTATTCATGTCAGATAATGCTCAATGTTCATGTTCAGCTTACAGTTTTAGTTCCAGTTCTATTATTTCATGTGCCATGTTTATTTCATTCATTCAGTTGCTTTACATACCAGTACAATTCAAATGTACTGGCGTCCCTTTTTATTGCTCGGGGACCTGTATTTCACGATGCAGGTAGTGGTTTACAGGACATCGGATCTACTCGTTGGGACTATTGCTCGTATCAGCTAGTGGTGAGCCCCATCTCATTCTGGGTGTTATCTTTATTTATTTCATGTCAGTTATGCAATTAAGGTATGTCGGGGTCTTATCTTGGTAAACAGTTTAGCAATCAGACTCATGTTAGAGGTTACATAGACTAGTCAGTTATGTCATGTCAGATGTTCAGTTGAGTTAGCCTTGTTGGCTACATTACTATATTTCCGCATTCATGATATAATAGTATTTTCAGAACTTATGATTATTTAATCCCATGTTTTACTCACACCATGCATGTTTATATTATATTTTGCATAGTTCATGCCCCATGTTGATTCAGCAAGCAATGTGGTTCACTCGATCACATGCAGCAAGGCACCAAGTACCGTGTTATGCTTAGGCCATGGTTTGGGGCGCGACAAAAAGGAGGATGAGTCCTTCATCGTTATCCGAGGGCCGAAGTTAAAGGTACGTAAGGTTATTCCTTAACTCGCCATTACAGCATGACATGTGTTATTGTTTCTTATACGAACCATGAGGTCTAGAGCTTATAAGTGTATTGATTCCATGTTATAAGTTTTATGAGTTTCAATCAATTGTGACTCAAGCGTATTACTCTTAGAAGTCGAGTTCTAAGTTTTCATGATGGAAGTAGAGTATTCCCCTTAGGTGGGATGATATTGATAGCTCGTAGATCCCCGTGTTTGTTCTCTTATATGTCATATGTTTTGATATCGATACTCCATTTGAATGGTTCCCTCCTAAAGTTGAGTTTCCAGGGCATCGTCCAACAAGGGGTGTAGAACACGTTTAGGATCAGGGGTGTTGAGAGTTCCTAAAGTATCATTAAAAGGGGCTGTAGAACATCTGTAAGATGAATGGATATTGATAGTTGTACTTGGTCATTGTTGGAGTGTAAAGAGTTACATAAGATCAGTCATGTGGTAACTTCTAATGATAGTAAACGGATGACGAAATACTACTTAAAATGTATTGTATGGTTAACTTTCATGAGATTGTTGGTTGATTATATATTATAAGGTAAAGTTAATCATGTAATTAGCTTTAAGAGTTTGTTGACAAATTCCAGATCCTATGGAGGATTAGTTGGTTGAATGAGTTCCAAAGTATCGTTAAATGGGTTTTAGATCACTATTTAAGGTAAACTATTTTGGCAACTTTTAGGTATACGTATTTGACTTTAGTTCTTACTTAGGGTGAATTAGGAAGCCTAGAGCTTACAAATGTATTACTTCCATGCTATAAGTTTCATGAGTCCCTAAGAAATGTCACATGTCCATAAATCAGTTGTTACTCGAGCACACTAATCTTGGTGTCGAGTTCTGGGTTACCATGATGGGGTAGAGTTTCCCCTTAGGTAGAATAATGTTGATGGTTTCTAAAGTATGGTTAAGGGTGTTGTAGAACATTAAGATAAATGATATCGATAATCCTACATGGTCAGAATTGGGTATAGAGGATCATTTAAGGTGAACTATATCGAAAGCTCCTAAACAGTGCTAATGAGAAATAGAATGATATGTAGGACGAGCCTTATGGCTTGTTTCTGCAGTAGTTGATGGGTTGTGGATCTGAAGGTAAAATGAATCGAATGACTGGTTTAGGGCTATCGTTGACGAGTCATAAGGTTTTGAAGTTAAGTTGTTCGTACAAGGTTCAAGAGGTATCGCTAAAGATTTCTAGAGTTTTTGGAAATACATGCACTCCATGTTATAACCTCTGTAAGCTAAATGAGTACATACGCTACGGGTTCATGATTCGATTTGTCATTCGAGCGTATTACTCCCAAAGTCAATTTATTAAGTAGTCATTGTAGGATTAGAGTTTCTCCCTCAAATGGGCTGATATTAACAAGTTGCACGTAGGCTGAAGGGATTATATGTTACTGTCTAAGATGGACATAATGTCGATAGTTTCTAGATGATTGATAACGGGTTATAGAGCGTAACGTAAGAGGAATTTATGTCGTAAGCATTCAGATTACCATTGTTGGGGGGTATAGGGCTTCTTTTAAGATAAACCGCAATGACGTAGATGATCATTGTCTTTCCAAAATAGGATGGTCCGCAAGATTTGAGAACGGTTTATGAAAATATTATAATAAGATCGTAGAAATCGCATCCAACGACATGAAGTCTTATCATTCTTCCTTCTCTATAGAGTGTTCCTTGTGTTGTCGGTGACGTTAGACTCCCCTTCTTCGTAATAAGCTTATACCTTATGCGTTAAGGCAAGTGTGTTCCCAAGTTCACGGTTTCAACAGATAATAAGGGCAGTAAGTATGTTAAGGCTAATCCTTCCTTCTATGTTAAGGCTAATCCTTCCTTCTTTGGCATGTTCCAAGTGAAACGAAACGTAAACAAAATGTTATTCCATAAATGGTTCTACTCTTAGTAATTAAGGGTGTCCATGTTGTTCATTCCTATGTAATGTTATTCAAAGCATGTCTATATATGATTCCTAAGTCCCTTTTGAGGCATATGATGATGATGTTAATGTTCATAATGTAATCGGAGGGTTATCGACTATAAGTCACTTCAAAAGATTTCCAAATGTTCAAAGGCTCTTTATGCATTATATATATGGGTTATGGGAAAGGCAATGGCGTTATATACGCACCCGGCACCACTACTGATAAGTTGGTTATATGATGATGATGATGATGCCCATAGAGGCTGTTATGATATGATGTTATGCCCACAGAGGCCAAGGCGTTATATACACATATATGTATTATTACCAAGGCGTTATATATGTATATAAAGTATAAGTATGCGTATCATGCGCCCCCAGTGGCATTCAGAATCTCAAGTTGTTTCTTATCCTCTCTACAATGATGTCTTTACATATGTTTCATTTCTGTCTTACGTACTCGTACAATCTTCTTGTACTGACGTCCCTTGGCCGGGGGCGCTGCGTTTGTTATTTTCCACATTGCAGGTTCATATTTACAGGTTGGCAGACCATCTTGATAGGAAATGCAGATGTTCAGCGAAAAAGTTATACGCTCCAATTCTACCTGGGGCTGAGTCAAGTCTAGAGTTTTCATTGATGTTAGAGATTATGGGTAGCTCAGGGCCCTGTCCCAGCACTTGTATCAGTTGTCAAGTGATAAGTACTCGTAGAGGCTTCATAGACAGTGTCAGTGGGTCAGTTGTAATAAGTTGTATGCATCAGGCCAAATGCCACATTCATGTATAAAAGTCATTTACATAAGTCGTTTACAGTTCTCAATTGTTTTACAAGTTACATCATGTAGACCATCACGGGATCATAGTAGTTTCGTATGAAGCGTAGTCCGTCCCATTCGGGGTTTGGGCGTGACAATATCATGATTAGTGATATTTTCACCACATAATTTCAAATGAGAAATAATTCTAAACATGGCATAATTATACTCACAGATAGATTTAAAATTGTGTAACCTCAAATGGATCCAATCAAAACGTGTTTGTGGAAGCACGACCATCTTCAGGTGGTCATATCTATCTTTCAAATTATTCCAGAACATAGGAGGATATTTAACAGTGAGATATTCCAATTTAAAGCTCTCATCAAGGTGATGGCGGGGGAATATCATTGCCTTGGCACGGTCTTGATTTGATGCCTGATTTTTATCTTTGATGATGTCTGCCAGACCCATCGCAGCAAGATGAATTTCAACACCAAGAACCCAAGACAAATAGCTTTTGCTGGATATATCCAAGGCAACAAATTCACATTTAAAAATATTTGCCATTAATTAAGAAAAAGAAAGTCAATACCTTCGAGGCTTTCAAAGTATTTGCTCGAGATGGCAGAGTTTAGTGCTGATAACGTGTTATAAAATAAAGAATATAAAGTAAATATACCAAAGACAAGTATATAGAAAGATACTGATATATTATTCAACCTTTAACTTAAGAGAGATTTCATTGTATATATCATATTCTACAAATGAACCTCCTATTTATAAGAGGAACATGACTTGGTGGCCAAGCAACCAGGAAAATGGCTTGGTGGCCAATTTATCTTTGTGGCCAAGTAACCAAAGTACTTGCTCTCCAAGTAAATTAAATGGACATACATTAATATTTACAACAGTTTTACTTTTAAAAATGTCATGTGGACAAAGATAAATCCACATGGCAACACGTGTCTTGTCTAGAGGGGTCAATGCTATCAAATAAAGTAAATGTGGGAGGTAATTAGGACAAAAATAACTTAATGTTTAAATTAAGTCAATGAATGTAACACATATACTTTGCATGCACACGTTTTAACAGCTAACCATATATAGTTAAATAATACATATTTTCACTTTGAATTTGTTGATTTTTAAAATTAATTGTTTAATTAACTGTAAACGCCGAATTTTTTTTATTATGTGACTCACTCAATTGACATTAATTGTGTTAAGCTTCTTTTTGTCACAAAAAAGTGAACCCAAGTCTTAAATTTTTCGGTCCAAAAACTTTAGATCCACAGTTTTGTGAAACAAAAAAAGGTCTAACACAATTAATATCAATATGTGTAAATCACAAAATACAAAATTTTGTTAAGTATTATTCCAATTAATAAGCTAAGGATAAGTGAACGGTGCCTTCCACTGTTCTAAGATTCTGTCTTATCATCTTGCTGCATTTAGCATATGTGAGTGACATCCCCTTTATGTACTACAAACGACTACTTCATAGTCCAAACTCCAAAAGGCCACTATTATAGTACTCCAGTACTTCTCTAAGCACCAAATTATGACTTTAATTATACTCAACTAACCATTTAAATGGCTATACTTATTAATGCCAAAATGATCGATATTGGATTAGGAAAATTCAAATACACATTTCACTCAAACTTCATCTAATAGTAGAATAATATCCATCATCTTGGTTTAGCTTCAATTCTAAAGTAAACAACTTTTATATCTTTAACGAGCAAAATATAAACATTATACTCCCTCCGTCCCAAAAAGATTGTCCTAGTTTGACTTGACACGGAGTTTAAGAATAAAGTTAAATTGTTTCTAACTATAAAAAGGTACTAATCTTTTTTAGATAAACTAATAAGAAAAATAGGACAATTTTTTTGGAATAGAGAGAGTATAAGATAAATTTCAGTTTAGAATTGCTGATACATCTTGATTAGGCAATCCTACTCAAAAGATGGTAACTTGACAAGACTAGAAGAATTGGGTTGCTTGAAGAAGAAGAAAAAATCTAGTCCATCTTTTGTGGAATTTTATTTATACTCCACTTTTTAGTTGAAAAAAAGTTCTCCGCCTCTAAGCCCCATATGGATTCCTTTTACGAATATGGCTCCTCGATGCAACTTTAACACAAAAACATCAGACAAATAAAGAAGAATATATACCTAGTTTGACCAATCCAAGTCTTAGCAAGTTGAGCGAGTCATATTTTTATAAATTTGACACCTCAAAGTCATTTCTTCTTCGATTATATTTTTCTAATAATTTTAAAGAGATATTGCCTGTATACATATCAGAAAAAAATACAAGCAATTTCCTTGAGGATACAACAAAGCCCGTGCTATACCTGCAGATTTTTTTATACTACTTCAGGAGTGTCCTTATATTTATAGATTTAAGAGATGACTTTTCAGAATAGTATATGCTTTTTCACGAACAAATATGTTTGTTCATTTAAGACGTCCAAATATAACAAAATATCTAACAAGACAATCCCACTCAAAAGATGGTAAATTGAAACTTATCCAAAATTGGAATAAAAAGAAAAGGTGGGGGGAATATATGGTTCCTCGATGCAACTTTAACGAAAACACATTAGACAAATAAAGAAGAATATATACATAGTTTGACGTATCCAAGTCTTAGCAACTTGATCTGAGTCATATTTTTATAAACGTGACAGTATTACTTGTTATATATTTCCTCAAGACCCTTCAGCTGCTCTTGAGACGGTGATTACTTGCAATTATTGGAGTACCAAAGGGTCCAGAGTTGCATACTTCTTTACTGGGAAAATTACGTGATATAACGATTTAAGCTCACTATTATCCGTTCTAGCAATATTTTAAAGTTATTACGAAAATAGCTAAAATTTTATTTTATAGAAGATTCTTATTATATGCGTCGATCAGTGTATATATATGACTGTATGCAGAGGCGGAGCCAGGTGGTGGCTAGGGGGTTCACTTGAACCAGAGGCGGATCCAAGATTAAACTTTATGGGTTCAATTGTAAGATTCTTAGCATTGAACCTATTATATTTTTAAAGTTAAGGGTTCATATCTACTATTTATTACAATTTTAGTAATTGTTTACATATAAATTTATGTACGCGTCGAAAGTTAGGGGTTCAATTGAACCCCGGCGTACAAGGCTAGATACGCCTCTGACTCGAATCCCCTTCGGTAAAAAATAACTATGTATATAAGGTTGAAATTATTTTTTATGTATATATAGTAAATGTTGAACCCCCTTGACTTCTTCGTTTGTTTAATAATTTATATTTTTGAACCCCCTAGTGAAAATCCTGACTCCGCCACTGACTATATGTATGTACGACAGCTAGTGTATGCATGCATGTTTACCTGCATACATGTGTGACTGTAATGTAGTATGTCCGCTAGTGCATGTGTGTATGTATTTTGAAAAGAAACTGTTGCTATATTTATTTTGAAAACTCAATAATATCCCATAGTTTGTTATTAGGAGCATACATAATGCTATTTGTGGAAATTCCCCTATATTCATGCTGAATCATTTGGAAATATTACAAGTTCACCAATTTCAATATTGGGTCGTTCGAGCTGCATACGAGTCCAAGTCAACCATAATTTATAAGAATAGCTTCAGAGGTGGGATTTTGCATGGATAAAACTTCAAGTTCAATAAGTTTTTCACCCATGATTTGCTCATACAGCAATTGGGAGTTAAAAATCCAACGCTGCCACCCATTCTAATTTGTCTTGTTCCCCTCCTGACCTGTACCACTCAAATGACTTCTCAAGCAAAAAGAGTTTATCTGAAAATTATTTTCCTTTCATACCAAGTACACCAGTATAAAGACATGTCAACCCGAGAAAATGATTTGAGTTCTTGAAATCATCATATGTTTGAATAATTGCATAAATTAAATATATATATATATATATATATATATATATATATATATATATAACCATCACTAAATTAAATGATAAGATCTACGTACATCTTATTCTCCCTACACTCTACTTGCAAGATTAGAGGTGGTATATTATTATTGTTGATGTCGTTGTAAAACCATCAGAAAAGATTTTTATTTAACTAATGACGTCATAGAGGGTGACTCTTAGCAGATTACGTCAAGAACCTTAATAGGATAATTGAACAAATTATCTTTCAAATGTTGTACGATTCTCTCTCTTATCCATTTGCAATGCACCACACGATGGACTAATTGGTATCTCGAAATATAAAACAAGGAATTTTAGCCGGGTATTCCTTTTTAGATAGTTATCTAGTAAACGATTCTTTTATTTATTTATTTATATCTTGGAACTTATAGCCTTTTAAATATCTTTTGAGCATACTAGTTATCTTAAGAAAATGTTAAATAGCTATTTAAAATTTTGTATATGTTAGACAACAGTCTAATATTTTATTAGTTCCAAGGGCTATATGCTTAACTTTGTAAAATAGGAATAAAATCTGAATATAGTTAGACATTTGCGTAAACTAACTGCAAGAAAATTTAGAATCATATACTTTCATTATCTCAATTTGTGGAACACTTTTTTTAATAATATATTATTTACGACTTTCAGTTAAACTTACCCTTTGTTCAGGTTTTAAACTTCAATGAAGTGTTTCTAACATTCGAATCTATTTAATATTTTTCTTTCATTTACTAGTAAATTACATTTACATATGTTAAATTATTATTTTAAACTCTGTATCTAATCACCACCATATGTAAATTCGACTGAGGGGTACTTTATCTAGGTAAAAAATTAGAAGTTTTCTTTCCCAAATTGCCATTCATTTTGTTGATAAATTAGACGCTTCAAAACGATTTGGATCAGAAAAAATCAAGTGCATTTTTCACACAATTTACATCTTTATTGATACATTTTATTTCAGTTTTTGTGATATTTGACGAAATATATTTAACTATCAATTATTTGAAATGTGCATTTTTAATTCCTTTGCTTGGGAATATTCATAAATTTTAATAACACTATTTTATTACCGATGTGTTATATTAAGCTTGTGTTGTTACTCTATATTTGGGGGTAATATACGTCTAAAAATAATCTGAATTTAACATATTTCTGCATAAAGGGACCAAAATTACACATTTTAATAATTGAAAGTTAAATATACTAAGTCACATATCACAAAATCAAACCAGAATTCACCAATAACCGAATGACCAAAAGTACTATTATCCCTAGTCTTATAAACTAGCCAAATTGGGGTCAAAATAAGTTAATTTGTACTTTTTAATTAATTCACATTTGTTAGTTCCCTTAATTACTTTATCACATCTTTTTTTCTTAAAAAAAAAAAAAAAAAATCTTAGTTGAGAGGGGTTCAGAACTTGATTATCCTATTACATTTGGTTTTCATTTCGTCACTTTACCTTTTTGTTTTTTCTTTTTTTAAAAGAATCTTGAAGATTTTAGAAGGCTCTAGACCTCTAGTAGGTAGAATGCAGTATACCATCACCTTAGATCACTCAATCATATTCTAAATAAAATGTAACATGTGAGTAAGAGGTTACCCAAGACAAAAAGAACTAGATTCTATTATTATCTATAGATAAAAAGATAAATCCTTTACTCTATTTTAGATCAAGAATACAATTCTTGAAAACAACACACTCAACCAGTGGCGGAGCCACATAGAGCCGAGGTGTTCATCCGAACCCCCTCGGCGGAAAAAAACACTGTTTTTATAAGGTTAAAATTATTTTTTATGTATATATAGAGATGTCAACCCTTAAAGCTTTTTACATATTTTATTTTTTATTTTTGAATTCGACGGAAATCTTGTTCGCCACACGACTCAACTATTTACGAACATTGTTACCACTTTTTGCACCTATAAAAAAACCCCTTAATGTGGTTCCTGGAAATTATAACACAAACCATCTCAAAACAAACGTTAGATTAGCAGTAACAATATCAATCATGCATACATTTGAGACCAAAAACTTAGAAAAACCGCTATCCGAGGAGGAAATAAAATGTATTCTTCAGAGGTACGACAAAAACAAAGATGGGAAATTGAATAGGCAAGAATTGAAGGTCGCTTTCAAAGATTTGGGGATATGGTTTTGTGGTACGAGAGCTTATCAAGCAATGCAGCATGCTGATAAAAACAAAGATGGTCTTATATTTGATGATGAGATGGATGCACTAGTTCAATATGCTATCAAATGGGGCTTTACACTTACATAATTAAGTGTATATTTGTCTATATATGTAATCCTTCTTCTTCTTTTTAATTTCCTTAGGCATCACGTATGAAATCTACTGATATGAGTAATCCGAATTCGAGCCATGTCGAACCAGTAAGGAGGTATACTATTCCTTACCAAATTAAGGTTCTCTGGCTCGAACACCCGAGATCTAACGGTACCCCTTTGTGGAGGAATTAATTAATTTGCCTATGTAATATGATCTAATTAAACCTTAGGAATAAATGTAGTACGTAACAAAACCTTGTGTAGTTTGTTTCTGTACAACTTGTTTGGATGGTTGTTATATATATCACACGGTTTATAATGTATTGCTCCTATGGTGATGAATCCAATGTTTGAATAGATTATATCTTTTTAGTCTTTTGATAATGTCATAGTCACACACCAGCAATCTAAAAAATAACTTACAATATTACAAAGAAAATAGAGTATGTGTTAAAGTTATTTTATAAAAATGATAGGGTAAAGAGTAAAAAGAATTATTAAATATAAGAACAAGATGAGAAAAAATAAGATAACGACACGATCAAATTATTAAATCAAACATTAATATAATTTTTACTTAACAACAAATTTGACAATACAATATAATGTAATTCAATAACAATCAAAACAATAGAATGTCAGGTGACAATGATGTTATAACATATATAAAAAAACTATCAAGCTTTCTGCTCCAAAGGTAACTAGTTTTGTTTCATCTTATTAAACTATTTTTTAAAAGCGGAAGTGTCACTTACCTTTTCTTAGGTATTATAAAAATTCAGCACGAGAAAATAAATGAGAAATTTTCTATGATACTTAGGCAAAATTAATTCATTTTATGATTATATAAAAATAGTTAGTAATTGTTGTTATATTTAGATAAAGTTGAGATATTTTTAATTATAAAAAAACAGTTCATAACTTTATTGCAATAAAATAAACGTTGAATGATGAAATTAATTCTATATTTAGCGCAAAAGAAATAGATTTGTTTCATCACTAATGTATGTATGTAGTAACTTTTACCTTCATGTAATTTGACTATTGTTGAGGCGTCGATCAATCATTTTCTTATCAATATAAATATGTAATAATCTTGATATTGATCTTATGTACTTGTGTCTTCTTATTTTATTGTGTCTTCTTATTTTCAATCATCAATTACCTATTTTCCCATGATAATTTACAGAAATTAAAAGGATATAATTGGACAATTGAAAAGAAAAAAATACTATCAAAAAAGGTATTCCGCTGCCGGGGTTTGAACCCGGATTCCTTTAATAATGGGAATTGCCAGTGCTACAGCGGATTCTATATGCCATGTAGATGCAACAAATATTACTTATAACATAGAATAAACTTTAAGCTACATATAACCTCCAAGTTTTTTCGTTAGACAAACAATTAGGGGTGTCAAATGGGCGGGTTGGGCTGAAATTGGGCCAATCAAAATAAAAAGTGATAAATGGGTTGAAGCTATCATTGACCAAAAGTTACTTTTCAAAATGAAATTTAAAATGGGTTGGGTCATGACTCGCCCAACTTGATCCAATTTTTTTGAAGGGTCTATTTTCTAGTAAAACATTTTCGTGGAAAATATTTTCTAGAAATACATTTTTCGCGAAAAATATTTTCACGGATTTTTCGAAAATATTTTTGAGGAAACCATTTTCCATGGTAAATATTTTTGAGCAAAACAGTTTTCGTGAAAAATATTTTCCTTCATATAAAAGACACTACAAACTTATAAGATACTGTACATGATACAAGAAAAGTGTATATATAAAAAAAAATATAGTAGACTCGAGCAATAAACCCAAATTTAAGTAAATCTTAAAAAAGGCTAGAATTGGGCTAAGATTATGTTTAGGATTGGAGATTACTTTAAAACGCTTATGTTGGATCGCTAAAATCAACCCAATGTGAAATTATCTTGAGCCCAAACCATAAAATTTTGGGCGGGTTGGGCGGACAATCACCTTTTGGGCCAAATTTGACACCCTTACAAAAAATACCTTTTAATTTTCCCTGTCAATTTCTCCATAAATAACATAATCTTAGTCAAGAGCGATCTGAGCCAATTCCATAAGTTCCATAAGTACATACAAGAATTTTCTATGTTAGGTAAGAAATTCTACGGTTCTTAAATAAGTAAACTCATAAACTTAGACTACAAGAAATATATTTATATTTTAAGGTGAATCCTAAATAAGATTAAAAAAGCTCACAAACTCTCAACACAAACTTCATTGATGACTATTACAGGTATCCCTTGACCTAATGTGTATAACATATATGTTTCATTTGCACCATATCCTTTAACATTTTACGATTTACATCAAACATAAGTAACAATATGTGCGCGCGCATAACTTTTCATTAATTATCATTCACTAATTTTTATAACGTTGACAAAATTTCATTGTGAGATAAGAGGAATACCAAGGCAAGATTTATAGTTTAGTGATACAAAAGGAGTCTTTCACACAATAAGTATAGTCGTGAAGGTTTGATTCTTAATACCCTCCCTGCCTTCCAGATCCCCAAATATAATGAAAAATTGAGAGAGAGAAATTATCACTTGACAAAATTGATGAAATAGAGAGAAGAAAAATTGTTGTCATTAAGAAGAAAAAGAATTGTTGTCATTATTTTTCTGTGACTATTCGTCTAACTAATTGGGCTCGAGATAAGCCCAATACCTTAGGGCTAAGGCGTGCTTGCTGGAAGAAATTGCACGGTTTGTCTTTAGGCCTGGTCTTTAATTTTTGGCCTTCAAACTCTAACTTATGTCTAGCGAGGCCTACATTTTTTAAGTGCGTGGGACATAACTTGTGGAATATTTTGACGTGAAACTATAAATATATGCCCCGCAAAAAAGTTGTTTGTTGATAACAAAAATTAAAGACCAGCACAAAACAGGGACCAAGGTGCAAATGACTAATGCTTGTTGACCAGCCACGAGAGTCAGTCACTGCAAGTCTTCAATTACTTTCCCAAACCAAAACATGTATTACAAACCCTTAAAAAATGATCTAGAGACACCATTGATATATTTTTCACACTTAATCCAAAAGAATCAGAAAAATTAAAGGAGCACTTTGACCTCTTTCGAACCCTACATGAAATTATAAGAGCAAATGAAAACTATAAACTATACCCTCTCTGTCCCAATTTATATGAGAGTCTATCTATTTGGAGAGTCAAACAACTCTTTCTTTGACTACAATTTCAAACATAGATTCTTCGAGTATTTTATACGGAGTAATAAAATTTACATATTTGAAAACTACATAAAAAAAATACTATAAGTATGCATAATTAATAATTCAATACATGAAAAGAGTTGGAGAAAATTGTAGTAAAAGAAAGAGCAGTTTGACTCCCAAATAAGTCAACCCTCATATAAATTGGGACGGAGGAAATAATATAATATGATAGTAATAAATTAAATATGGATGTTGGTAAAAATAAAAAATAAATAAAAATATATATATATGGATTTTAGACACACAGGGATATTGAGTTGTGTGTAGCAGTTGCAACTCAATTTTATTACATCAATTTCCCTTTACCCACTATTAATATAGGGGCTCAACCACCCATCCCAAAAAGAAAACCAAACCAATTGCATAGTTTTTAAATTCTCATAAACCAAACCAAACAAACAACAAGATTGTTAAATTCATTCTCATCAATATATCCATCACCATTAGTATCTGCAGCTTTTATGCCACGTCTGCCCTTTAGCCTACTGAACCAACCACCACCATTTGCCCTTACAGCCTCTTGAAGTTCTTTTTTGCTTATTTTCCCATCATTGTTTGTATCAATTTGATATTTATTAAGAAATTTCAACCCAAAACTTGAGAGATGACATTCTACTAAACTATTCAACGAAAAATATTAATGAAATTGCATAAAATAAAATTATCATGAATCTAAAAGTACTAAGTCATACTACAGGATAAATACAACTAATTTATAGTATGCTAGTAGTATAATAAAATCAATTATGCCGGACATATAAGAACCAAAAGCGATTAATTACGTATAAATATTAAAGAAAAAAATCAAAATTAAGTTATGTATTTTCACTTTCTAAACTAAATAATAACTAAAGAATAGATATCAAAATTATTGTTATTCTAGTGTTAAGAAATTTGTCTTTTAAAGACATTAGTATTGATATACTTTTGTTGAGTTTTATTTGATATCCCATGCAGATTGCTTTAGTTAAATTTATTAATATTATATTGTTGTTCCAAATAATATGTTAAAAGACAAAAAACTATGAAAAAGTTAAAGAAACATTTAGTAAATTCCATTATAAATAAATATTTCTATGTATAAAATGTGTTTGAAATTTTATAAATGTAATAGAGATCTAGTTTGATTCAATCTTAATCATTCAAATCCAAACCAATAAGTTCGGGTTTTTGTTTTTAAAACCAAACAATCATTCTAGATCGGGTTTTTTTTTTGGTGCGATTTGTTTATTTGTTTTATTCCTCTTAAAAATTAATAGGCTCAACCACCCATCCCAAAAAGAAAAAGAAAATTTAATAGTTTGATACGATTCTCACACCTAAATTCCTCTGAGCAAATTCAACAAGATTGTTAAATTCATTCTCGTCAATATATCCATCACCATTAGTATCTGCAGCTTTTATGCCACGTCTGCCCTTTAGCCTTTGAACTTTACAACCACCATTTGCCCTTACAGCCTCTTGAAATTCTTTTTTGCTTATTTTCCCATCATTGTTTGTATCAATTTGCTTATTCTTGCAAACTAATTTCAAGTTTCCCATCACTTGCAATTCTTCTTCTATAAGTATTCTTCAACGCTATTTAATTCAGATTGAATTATGACAAGTTAATTATCTGAATGTTTGCTTAGTTTGTTGTTAAACATCTTCAGGAGACAAACCAATGTATACTAGTATGCTAGTAGTATAATAAAATCAATTAGCGGACATATTAGAACCAAAAGCGATTTGTACGTACATTATTCGAATCAAGAATCAACAATTAATTATGGCCCAATTGTCTTTGTAAGGATGGGAAAAGTTCAAATTATTTTTCAAATATCTTTAATTTATACTTCAAAATTAAACGGGGATTCTGAATCGGATCTAAGAGATTTTTTTAAAGACTAAACTAGTGTGTACATATCAATATAATTTTATTATCTCGAGATTTAGATATGATAAAAAGCAGATTGCTTTAGTTTAATTTATCAATATTATATTGCTGTTCCTATAGAAACATGTAAAACGAGAAGAAACCAGCTGCGTTGAATCTCATCTAGTCTCTTCGGTCCATTTTAAATGTCGTGCTTAACTAGTCCAAGATAGTTAGTACTTACTCCCTCCATTTCATATTACTATTACTAAAAATATATGTCCCAAATTATTTGTTCATTTACAAAATCAAGACAAAATTAATTAATTTTTTTTCCATCTTACCCTTAGTATTAAATATTCTTGAAAATAGTCAATTTTGATTAGAATGTATTTATTGGAGAGAGATAGGGGTAAGGTAGTAAAATTTATCTTTTATTTATGATTTTTTAAGGGGCGTGCAAAAGGGAAAGTGACCAAATAATATGAGACAGAGAGAGTAGTATTTTGAAAAAACAAGATATAATTAATTAGTAGTTTTCACCTTTACCTTTACTCAAAGGCGGATTTAGAATTTCAGCGTAAACTGGACATTGATATTTTTAACATATGTCAATTACTGGCGGCAAAAAATCACCCTTGCATTCATGAACATAGTCATGAACACAGTCATTTTTGAATAAATAATAAACATAAAAAAGACATGTAACACTAATTATTCCTACAATAAAAATTTTAATAATAACGAAATCGTTACAAACGAATTTGATGATATAACACAATAAAATTTTTAATAATAACGAAATCGTTACAAACGAATTTGATGATATAACACAATAAAATTTTTAATAATAACGAAAACAAAAAATTGAATGTCACGTGATTATGGTGTTGTAAGTTGTAACATTAACCATCAAGCTTTCTATTTCAAACTTAACTAGTTTTGTTTCATGTTTTAATCAGAACTACTATTGGTTTCTCTTCGCCGAAAATGATAAAACTTTAATTAATGTGCTGCCAATAAGTATCTAGCCGGTCAATTTTTTTGATGGTCATTTTCATTTTATTATATCAAAATTACTAATTTTTTTTATTTTTTTTTGTATAGAGAAGGTCACTTTACTTGAATTATTAGAAAAGCCACTAAATTATTTTTTATAATTATAATGTTACTTGACTTTGTCTAGGTATTGCAAAAGACAACTGAAGCAAAACTTTGTGACTTCTTCGCTACAAAATTAGTTAGTAATTTTAGAAAAAATTAAACGACTTGTTAATTTAAAACTAATTTTATATGTAGCACAAAAGAAAGAGATTTTTTCATCACTCTATCATATGCTCTCTGTCTCAATTTATGTGGCATCATTTGAATTCACACGGATTAAAAAAAAAAAAAAAAATTGATTGAGTAACAATAATTTGCTTTAGTGTTTTGAAGTAATAATAATCCTTAGTGTTTTAGCGAAAAGTTGTTGCGCATGTGCCATTAAAGGCCACCGATTGCCGTGGAAACAACCTTCTCGTAAAACGCAGGTAAGGCCGCGTACAACAAACCCTTTTAGTCCGCCTTTCCCCCGACCCCTTTCATAATCTTGAACTAGTGCAGACGCAAACGCTTTTTTGATAACTTCCTTAGCGTTATTTGCCTACTAATTGTATCTTTCTTATATATTTTCACCATCCATTACCTATTTTTCATGAAAATTTACAGAAATTAAAATGATAAAAGTTTACAAATGAAAAGGAAAAAAATATACTATCAAAAAAGGATATTCCGCTGCCAGGATTTGAACCCAGATTCCTTATAAATGGGAATTGCCAGTGCTACAGCGGATTCCATATGCTTTAACGTTGCAACAAAAATCATTTATCTGAGATTTGTGGCATAGTTTAAACTTTATGTTACATAGAACCTCCAAGTTTTATTTTTTGAACAAATGGAACTTTGATTTTTCCTCTCAATCTTAGTTTCAGGTATAGAAAAATGCTTCTCCGTGACTAATAGAATCTTGGTCAAGAGCGAATCTGAGTGTGACAAATTTTTACGAGGATGTGTGTGTGCGCATAAATATTTTTCAATCACTAATTTCTATGAGGATGACAAAATTTCATTGTGAGATTGAAGGTAAAATCAGACTTTCCAAGAATTGTTCATCAATACACACTTATTTAGAAATATTTTAACTTTAAACTTGTCATTTTACCTTTAATGAGATTACTTATAGTCATAAAAATATCTATGACTTGTAGAATTTTAAAAAAAAACTTTTTTTGCCCTCTTACACTACGAATCTAGACAAATTGCATCATATAAAATGGGACTGAGGAGTAGTTAACATGATAGTAAAAATTGTTCACAACGGTAATGATGGTTATTAAAATACAAACTTGTGACACGAGAATTTGAATTGAAGGTTGTCGAGATTGGGTCAATTAATTATATGTGAATTTGTTTCTTTTTTCCTTTTCAATTTGAGTAGTATATATGAATATCTTGTAACATATGTGATTTTTGAAGGATTGATTTGAATTCAACCATGGGAAATTGTTGAGAGTGGTATTCAAAGATTCAGTATCAGGTTTGGAGTCGTAAGTTGATCACTTGGACTAAATTTGAAGCAAAACGTGGTAGTGAAATTTTTACGAAGAAAGTTATGGTGATTTAGGATTTGGTCCAAAATTCTAACGAGCTGTTAGGACTTATGACAAGATACTTTGTGCCCATCAATCTGAAATATATTAAGATTTGTGACAAGGCATATGTTTTCCCCATTAATTTGAAATCCTAGCAATTCATTAGGATTTTACTAGCCAATGCTGATCGCTAACATATTTTTGCAAAACATTTTTAGATGAGGTTAAAATTTAAACGATGGTATTAAAAATCTTAGTTGTGCATGTCATGATAAATATAGGGAATTTTACATAAATGACTAACATTTAGGGGTTTTAAATTGGGCATAGCTACATTTTAGCTAATTACATTTCGTAGCTACAGTCCGCGCTACAGTAGTTTGCTACAGTAGTTTGTATTCAGAAATCGGATTGTATTCAAAATTCGGTTGAGTCAGATTTTGCTATATTCAAATCAGATGTATTCGACTAAAACATCAAATACACAAAAATTTGCACTAAAAAAATTAATGAATACACTCAAAAACTGAATACAAGGAATAAATTTCACTTCTATTCATTTGTATACACTTCAAAATTATTTGTATTCATTTGTATACAAGAAATAAAATTCCGTGATTCGACGCATTTGGTTGTTCCCGTCGATCGATCGCGTATCGTCATCGTCATCAACACCGGATTATATTCAAAAATAAAAAGCCATTTCCCGCCAGATCTGACTGTTTCCGTCCGAATCGATTTGCTACGGGAGCGAGTTGTAAGCCGCCGTTGTCGTGAGGGAGAAAAGAGAGACGGCGAACAATAACAACCACCACGACCAACAATAATAAGAGCAAAGTCAAAATGAATACAAAGTCTCCTAATATTCTCCGCCACAACAACAACACCAGCCATCGCCGGAGCTTACTTCTCCGGCGAACTACAACAACAACAACACGAACCACAACCAACAGCAACATGAATTAATTAGGGATTACCCAGGTACAAGAAATATCCCTACAATGTTCCGTCTGGCTTTCGCAGGAAGCAGTGGTGACGATGAGGGAGCAGTGACCGGAGCTCGTTCGCCAGAGCTCCGACAGCGATATTGAGAGCAGAAGGGAGGGAGAAGGAGGGAGGAGAGAGAAAAATGTGGATACAGAGGTTGCTTTTTTATTTTAACCTATTTTGTATGTTTTAGTTATAGAGTGTAATTGATATACACCTTTTAGCTACGAGGTGTAAATAAATTAAAGTATAGCTATTAAATAAAAAAAAGGTCTAATGTTAACTACACCATGTAGATTTCCCATAAATATATGAATAGGAGTATGTTTTAAGCCCAATACCTTTTCTTTTCCTTTTTTAATTTTTGTTTCATTACGTAAGGAGATTGGGAGAAGGGAAGGGGAATAATGAGAAATTGAGAAACACAAACATATACACATTATATATATAAGAGACTCTTATCTATGGTTCGATACCACAGACATAAACATGACTGAATTATATTGTTGTGATGCAAACAAGCATTCATATAATAGTAATAACAATAGCAATATATCCGGTGTAATATTATAAGTGTAATCTGGAGAGGATAGGATGTAATACATTAGACCTTACTCCTACCTTTGTGAGGTAGAGATGTTATTTCAACATTCGTATTGTAGTAATAAATTATACTCCATATATGGATATTAGACACAGCGGGATTTTGAGTTGTGTGTAGTAGTAGTAGTTGCAACTCAATTTTATTGCATCAATTTCCTTATGCCCATTATTATTATCAGACTCGATCACCCATCCTTAATAATATGATACAATTCTCACACCTAAATTTCTCTGTGCAAATTCAACAAGGTTGTTAAATTCATTCTCATCAATATATCCATCACCATTAGCATCTGCAACTTTTATGCCACGACTGCCCTTTAGCCTACTGAACCAACCACCACCATTTGCCCTTACAGCTTCTTGAAGTTCTTTGCTTATTTTCCCATCATTGTTTGTATCAAATCTCTTTAGCCATTTCTTGAATTCTTGCAAACTCATTTCAAGTTTCCCATCACTTGCAACACTTCTTCTATAAATATTCTTCAATGCCATTAATTCTGATTGAATTATGACAAGTACGTAATTATCTGAATGTTTGCTTAATTTGTTGTTAAACATCTTCAGGAGACAATTCAATTTATAGTAGTATGCTAGTGGTAATAATGTGTAAAGGTGATACCAAATCTTCAAAGTTAAACGGCGATTCTGAATAGGATCTAAGAAATTTGTCTGTTTCCCAAAGACTAAACAATCGTGTACATACATTATATAGTACTTCCATTATCTAACGGAGATACTGATATTACACCCTTAGCATGATTGTTGTAGTTTAATTTATTATTGTTGTCTCAAAACGTGTAAAACGATAAGAAAGCGATCGGGGTCGTTGTTCTTTTAAAATACAGTAACGTTGAATTTCATCTACTCCTTCCGGTCCATTTTAATTATCGTGCTTACTAAAAGTAACTGTTCCAAAATTTATTACTTTAGAAAACTAAGATATAATTAATGATTAATTTCCACATTTAACCTTACACATAGGTGAATCCAAGTCCCAAGATTTGAGCGTGAAGGGGGTACCAATATCTTTTTAACATAGCTATATTAAGAGTTAAGAGCCAAAAACACCTTAAGTATCACTTTTTTTTTTAGTTTTATTTGAACTATCAGGTGTGAAAGTTTGCTACCTAAACTATCACCAGCTACTTTGCAAAACACACCTCAACTATCGGTTGTTCACTTTTCTACCTCTAATTATCACCAACAGTTTGCAAAACACACCTCATTAAAAGTGAACAATCAAGAAGTTGAAGTGTGTTTTGCAAACTAGTTGGTGATAGTTTAGGTAGAAAAAGTGAACATTACAAAAATACTGATAATTGCGGAGGTTGAAAGTGCAATTGGCGGAGGTTAAAAACCTCCACTATTTGTCGACATCAAATAATAGAGGTTTTTAACCTCAGCGAATTGCACTTTCAACCTCCGAAAATGACTCGTTTTTTTTTGCAATGACAACTGATAGTTGAGGTATGTTTTGTAAACTAGCTGGTGATAGTTTAAATAGAAAACTCTCAAACCTAATAGTTCATGTAGGAAACTCAAAAAAAGGTAATACTTAAGGTGTGTTTTTGACCATCATCTCATATACTAATTATTAGCGGTGAAAAGTCACTCATGCATCCATGAACATAATCATTTTTGAATAAATAACAAAATGCAGTATCTTTCTTCACAAAGTACTCCAACCATCTAGAAAACAAATTGGAAAATAAATAAAAATTAAGAGTACTTATTTCTATGGGGTGGGGTGGGGGGGGGGTGTCTCTTCGGCATTACTAGGAAAAAGAATAACTGATACTTTTTTAGCTGATATCAACTAATATTAGATTGTAGGAGTATATAATATGGCTAGAGAGCTTAAGGAGCGTGGATGTGATGCTTAAGCTTAAGGAGCTTTAGATGTGATGACCCCCGCCAGACACTGGTAAATTTGATCAACATATTCCGTATTTTTTGCTTATAAATATTTAAGAAATGAATGAAAATTTGTATAAGTTTTAGCTTTTCTCATATCAAAATGCAGAAAAGTACTTCTCAAATGTTATCAAAATTAATTCAATTGTCTTGAAAATCAAAGTGTATGAATAGAGGAGCATCCTTTCAATTATAACGGGCCAACATTGCACCCACTACGGTTGCTTATGGAAGGAGATTTAAGTTCTATACGGAAAGAGAAACATTGATGATCTAGAAAATTAATTCTACATTTTTTTTTTTTGTCTTTAGTAAAAATTAAGGTCTTTGTAAAATAATAAGAAAATCCAATTAGTGAAAAGGACAATGGAAGCTGAGAATATAGATGTTGATCTTAGCTTTTGTTTTTGATTGCCAATATCTTTGAAAAGTGGACCTTCTGATTTTACTCACTAAAGGTGCGAGAGAGATTATTATTCCAAATTGATTTATTAAATCTTAGGATGCTTGAGTGACAATGACATACAAGCCCCGTTGATTATAGTGTTGGTTAATATAACACTTAAATTTTGCTTTTTGAATATCTTCAAATATTTCGGTATTACTTTATTCAATTATTAGGTTAAATCAAGCCACTTTGATATTGGCATTTTCGCATTTCATAATTATATTATGTCGTAAGTGGCCTTAAGTAAATGAACTTGAGGAGTTTTTTTATTTTTTTTATTTTTTTTATTTTTTTTATTTTTAAAGTACTGTTGGACTATTTTGAATTATACAAGGGACATGACAAGGAGAGGCCACATCATACCCTTAAAAAATCCAAAAAGTCTTAACGAGTGTTTGGATAAGTTAACAAGTCGGGTTGACGGGTAATTTATAAATATTTTTGGGAGTTATTTATATATTTGGTAAACATCAAAAAGAACTTAGGCCAAGTGCTTATATACGAAGGTCTCATTTTTCAACCATCCATTACCTATTTTCCCATGATAATTTACAAAATTAAAATGATATAATATATTGCACAAATGAAAAGAAAGAAAAAATTGGGCAATTTACCGATTGCCTCTTATTCGGGGAGTGGTCTTTAAATTTTGCTTTTCAATTCTTTGATGTCTTTAATTTTTCTTTCTTGCTTTATCACCACGAGATTTTGGGTTAGAACCCCAGCTCAGTCAAAAAAAAAATCGCAAGGCATAGTTTCGTAGAAAAATTAGGCTTATTAGGGCCTAACTTTTGCCCGAATAAGCCTAACTTTGTGCAAATGTTAGGCCTTAAGGCAGAGGTTTCATGAAAGCGGGGTTCGAACCCAGAACCTCTAGGTACTTTTGGCCACTTTTTTAAATGAAGGACGAAAATTAAAGACCAACAATTTGAGGGAAAAAAATTAAAGACCAGTGCGTTTGAAGGGCAATCCACACATAAAAATGAAAAAAAATATACTATCAAAAAGGGTATTCCGCTGCCGGGATTTGAACCTGGATACCTCAGACCGTTGGGAATTGCTAGTGCTACAGCGGATTCTCTATGCTCTAACAACGCAACAAAAATTACTTAGTGATTGGTGGCATAGAATAAACTTTAACCTGACACATCACCTCCAAGTTTTCTTTTTGAACAAATGAAACTTTTATTTTTGGCTTAGCACATATCCAACCCCTTCAACTTGTCAGGGCATTTTATTTGAACTAATGAATTAAAGTCGTGTCATAGTTTAACACCTCAACTCCTGATAAAGTGTTCAATTAGATATTTCAAAATTTTGGAAATATTTTTGCGTGTGTTTCATTGCCTATTAAGTGGTTAACTTAATCACATAGAATATATCACTTTCATTTAATTATACGCATCAAGCCAATTGCCATAAAAATGCATGGGATTTTATGGCTTATTAAGAGAAATGTGTATAATTAAGGAGATGTCATATTTTATGTTGTTTACTTAACTACCTAATAGATGAATGAAACACGCGCAACAAAATTTCAAAAATTTGAACCCAAAGTGTCTGACTAACAACACTTTATTGTGAGTTTGTGCGTCTAATCAAAACTTGATTGGATTTGAGTGTCTATATAAAATATCCCCGAAAAAGTTTAAGAGGTTGTATGTGTATTAAGCCTTGATCTTCCTCTCAATTTTACTTCGTATAAATTTACTTGCTTTAGGCTATAAAGGCTTCTCCGTGAATAATAATAATAATTGGTCAAGAGCGAATCTTAGGTGACATTTTTTCCATGACTATTGCATTTACAAGTCTATACATTGACCAAATATATACAACATACGCTGTTTCATTTACACCATATCCTCTTTATTTTTCTGATTTACACCAAAACACAAAAAGAATGATAGTCAATGGCAAAGGCATAACTTTTCATTTATTATCATTTACATTCTATAATGTTGACAAATTTGGTTGTGGGGAGAGGAGAAATATCAAGACTTACAATCTAATCTAGTAATATCAGTAGGCGTCTTTCACACATATAGGTATAGCCGTGTACGTAGGTCTGATTCTTATTACTCTCTTCCGCTTTTCGATCCCCAAATATAATGGAAAATTATACAAGAAAAAGGAAAAAAAATTGAGAGAAAGCAATTATCACTTGACAAAATTGATGAATTAAGAAGAAGAAAAAGAAGAAGAGAAGAATTGTTGTCACTAAACAAAAATTGTTGCAATTATTTTTCTGCGGATTACCCTTCTTCTGGGGTGGTCTTTAATTTTTGGCCCCTGGTGGTCACTTAATTTTGTCCTTCGCCTAATATAGAAGTTACGGATTCGAACTCCGGCTACCTAAAAAAAAAAAAAAAAAAAAAGAGAGAGAGAGAGAAAATTTCGCAAGGCAGAGGCTTGGATCCACAAGGCAGAATTTTGCCTTCAAAACTCTTCCTTAAAATTCCTTTTAATTTATTCTCGCTTCTAATCCAAACTCTGTCTTGCAAACTTTTTATCTATTTTTGACTGAGCGGGAATTCGAACCCGAAACCAAGGAGTTCTAACGAAGGGAAAAAAACCACCAATTTAATGGGCAACAATTAGAGACCACTCCAAAATAAGGGCATTCCTGCATTGCCCATTATTTTTTTGTAATTACTCGTCCATTTTTTTCGCGCGGATTGCCCTTCTTTTGGGTGGTCTTTAAATTTTGCCTCTCATATTTGTGGTTTTTAAATCTTGGCCCTCATATTTGTGGTCTTTAAGTTTTGCCCTTCGCTTGAAAAGGTGGGTGAATACCTAAGGTTCTGGGTTCGAATCCCCGCTCAGGCATAAAATTAAAAAATAATTTCGCAAGGTGTCGGGCGTGAATGCGGATCAGATACACTCAAGAAAAATTAAAGCTATGCCGGATAAAATATAACTTAAAAGAGTGTGCATAAAAATGGCAGGAACCTTAAGCATAGTTTAGTTATGTCTTGATGGAATGCATTTTGAAATTAGGCATAACCAAAAGTATGCCCATGAAGCCGAACTTTTCCTTAAGGCATAGACTTTGCCTTATAAGGCAAATTTTTAGTTATGCCCTAAGAAAAAGTTCCGCCTTATGGGTCATTCTTTTAAGTATGTCTTATGGGGCACACTTTTAGTTAAGGCATAACTAAAAGTTTGCCTTGAAAAGTAAAAAAATAAAATATATGTCTCAAGGCAAAAGTCTATTTGAGGGCCAGAACAACTAAACTACTGCCATGAATTTTTTTTAAATTTTTGACTAAGCGAGTGTTCAAATCCGAAACCCATATTGAATTTTAAACCAGAGCACAAAAACTTAAAGACCAAAGACTTGAGGGGAAAAATTTAAAAACCACCCAAAAGGAGGACAATTGTGCGAAGAAGAGTAGCACCTTTCCAACTAATTGGGCTAAGGCGTGCTTGTTGACAGGCCATGAGAACCGGTCATTTGCGCTTTTGTTCTTATTTTGTGCTGGTCTTTAATTTTTGTCCCTCAATGCAAACAACTTTTTTAGAGCATAAGTTTATATTTTTCATCAGAATATCCCACAATTTATCTCCCGCACCTTTAAAGAACTAGGCATAAGTTCAATTTAGGAGGGAAAAAAATTAAAGACCAGCCACGTTTGAAGGTTAAAAATTAAAAACCAACTCATTTGAAGACTCAAAAAGGTTCTTACTTAGGAGGTAAAGTTCATTAACTATGTATAGATTATTTATTTAGAACTAAAATAACTTGTAAAAATTAGGATACATAAGTTATAATGTCAAATTTTCGGGTTCCAAATTTGATTTGAATTAAATAATTTCATCAAAAAGGAAGTTAAAATATTAAAGGGAATAAAATTTT
>NC_081353.1:41629937-41654950 GCF_029784015.1 Lycium ferocissimum | reverse complement strand
ATGTCTTGTTTCATTCGGGACATGATCTTTTAGGCTACTATGTATTATTATGATTCGTACTTATAGTATTTAGTTAGATGCTCTTGTATGACCCGACCCGGATATCGGGGTTGGATTCTCATTATTTATATTTCTTTATATTATTATCGTGAGACTTACGTTATTTTATCTTCTTCCGCTTTATTTATATATTTTTGATTGTTGGAATAAGGGTTCGCCTACCGAGGTGGGAAAGGTAGGTGCCCGCACGACTTAGTGAAAATAGGTCGTGACAAAAGGCTTTTGGGGAGGAAGAGGCATTAGTCCGGATAAAAGTCTAGACTATTGATTATTCTCCAAAGGATTAAACAAACATAATATTATTTTATAGGTTTTAGAGTCCAAGATTTAATATATTTACGTGTAGTTATTATAGGAAACAGTTGATGCACTTAATTATTTATTCAAATATTTAATAAGTACATTTTAATTGATTTTAAAAATCTAAATATTAGAACTTCTAACATAATTCAAATAATAAAATATTTAATAAAATTAATTTCAAAGTTTTAAATATTAGGACTTCAACATAATTCAAATAAGGAAAGATTTAACAATCAAAATTTTAGGTGATTTCGAAGTCCTAAATACTAGAAATATTATTAAATTATAATGTTGTCCAATGTAAAATCTATTTTAAAGGGTAAAACGGGCGAACGAACCAAAATAATTATGTGAAGGACAACTTCCTCAGACCTGATTTAGTAACGGACTTTTAGGGCAAAATTGCAAGATTAAGGATGAGTTTCAAGAAAAATTATTTGGTCATGACATGTCTTGTGCTTGAAATTCAAAAAAGAAACCTACCACATATACACCTTTTATTAATACTTAACAAAGATACCAGATATCATTAGCTCATTAATCTATATGTTAAAAAGATCATAATATTCCTAAGTTTTCTAATATATAATAAGAAAAGTAAAAAATAATACATATAAAATTCCTATCTTAAAAAAGATTTATAATTGTGATTTTTTTTAGCCAAAATAAAATAAAATTATGATTTAAAAAAAATAAAAATCAAAAGAGTCAAACTAAGAAATTTATGTAAATTTGTTGAAGAAGAAAAATATCTGTGGTGAAAGAAACTAGAAATAAAGCAAGATCGACTATAGTATAATGTATAATGACAATTGGTAAAATATGATTTTAAAATAACAAGGATGAAATAGTAGAAAATAAAATATATTCTAAATGAATTGTCATTTTTTTTTACACTTATCTAACAAATGAAAGCTATTAATATTCTTTATATATTAAGTTATCTATCACTACAACGTGTATTAGCGACAGAAAGATAAACAGTGAAATTCATTACTACTCATATTTATAGACGAATTAGCGATGAATTATCAAATAATTCAGCAATGGATTATCGATAAAGTTTGTAGCTAAGTCTAATTTATTTTTTGTGTTTAATTTATTGTCAAATGAGTGATCAAAGCGCGTACACTAAAACTAATAAGCTAAGGATAAGTGAACGGTGCCTTTCACCGTTCTGAGATTCTGTCTTATCATGTTGCTGCATTTAGCACATGTGAGGGACATCGCCTTTATGTACTCCAAACGACTCCTTCATAATCCAAAAGGCCAATATTATAGTACTCCGGTACTTCTCTAAGCACCAAATTATGACTTTAATTATACTCACCTAACCCTTTAAATGGCCATACTTAATGACAAAATGATCGATATTGGACTAGGAAAATTCAAATACACATTTCACTTAAACTTCATCTATTAGTAGAATAATATCCATCATCTTGGTTTAGTTTCAATTCTAAAGTAAACAACTTTTATATCTTTAACGAGCAAAATATAAGCATTATATAAGAGAAAATTCAGTTTAGAATTGCTTATCCATCTTGATTAGGCAATGCTACTCAAAAGATGGTAACTTGACAAGACTAGAAGAATTGGGTTCCTGGAAGAAGGCAAAAAAAAATCTAGTCCATCTTTTATGGAAATTTATCTATACTCCACTTTTTAGCTGATAAAAAGTTCTCCGCCTTTAAGCCCCATATAGATTCCTTTTACGAATATGGTTCCTCGATGCAACTTTAACACAAAAACATTAAACAAATAAAGAAGAATATATACATAGTTTGACCTATCCAAGTGTAAGCAAGTTGAGCGAGTCATATTTTTATAAATTTGACATCATTACTTGCTGTATATTTCCTCAAGACCCTTCAGCTGCTCTTGAGACAATGATTATATTACTTGCAATTATCTGATTATATTACTTGCAACTATCGGAGTACCAAAGGGTCCAGAGTTAGTTGCATACTTCTTTATTGGGAAAATTACATGATATAACGATTTAAGCTATCCGTTTTAGCAATATGTTAAAGTTATTACAAAAATAGCTAAAATTTTATTTTATAGAAGATTCTTATTATATACGACGATCAGTGTATGATCTTATGTGAAATTTTTGTGTGGTGGTAGGGTTCATTTGAACCAGAGGAGATCCAAGATTAACTTTATGGTTTCAATTGTAAGATTCTTGGCATTGAACCCCTTATATTTTTAAAGTTAAGGGTTCATATCTACTATTTATTACAAATTTTAGTTATTTTTTATATATAAATTTATCTTTTGTCTTAAAGTTAGGGTTCAATTGAACCCCCGCGTACAATGCTAGATACCCCTCTGACTCAAACCCCCTTCGGTAAAAAATAGCTACGTATATAAGGTTGAAATTATTTTTTATTTATACATAATAGATGTTAAACCCCCTTGGCTTCTTCGTTTGTTTATTACTTTATATTTTTGCCCTCGCCGAAAATCCCGACTTTACTTGATCGTATGTATGTACGACAACTAGTGTATGTATGCATGTTTACTTGCATGCATGTGTGCCTGTAATGTAGTATGTCCGCTAGTGCATGTGTGTATGTATGATATATTTTGAAAAGAAACTGTTGCTATATATATTTTGAAAACTCAATAATATCCCATAATTTGTTATTAGGAGCATATATAATGCTATTTGTGGAAATTCCCCTATATTCATGCTGAATCATTTGGAAATATTACAAGTTCACCAAATTAAATATTGGGTCGTTTGAGCTGATTATGAGTCCAAGTCAACCATAATTTATAAGAATAGCTTCAGAAGTGGGATTTTCAATGGACAAAACTTCAAGTTCAATAACTTTTTTACCTATGATTTGCTCATACAGCAATCGGGAGTCAAAAATCCAAGACTGCCACCCATTCTAAACTGTCTTGTCCCCCTTTTGACCTATATCACTCAAATAATTACTCAAACAAAAAGAGTTTACACGAAAATTATTTTTCTTTCGTACCAAGTACACCAGTATAAAGACATGTCAAGCCGAGAAAATGATTTGAGTTCTTGAAATCATCATCTGTTTGAATATTTGCATAAATTAAATATGATTATATATATTAATTCACACAAATTAAACCATCGCAAAAAGTATGATAAAATGTACAAATAAATCTTACTCTCTAATAAGACTCTACTTGCAAGATTAGACGTGGTATGTTATTATTGTTCATGTCGTTGTTAAACCATCAGAAAAGATTTTTATTTAACTAATGACGTCATAGAGGGTGACCCTTATCAGCTTACGTCAAGAACCTTATCAGGATAATTGATGAACAAATTCTATCTTTCCACTGTCGTACGATTCTCTCTCTTATCCATTTGCAATGCACCACAAGATGGACAAATTAATATCTCGAAAAAAAAAAAAAAAAGAATTTTAGCCGGGTACATAGTTGTCTAGTAAATGATTCTTTTATTTATTTATTTATATGTTGTAACTTATAAACCTTTAAAATATCTTTTGAGCATACTAATTATCTTAAGAAAATGTTAAATAGCTATCTAAAATTTTGTAGACGTTAGACAACAGTCTAATATTTTATTAATTTCAACAACTATATGCTTAACTCAGTAAAATAGGGATAAAACCAGAATATTGTCCGACATTTGCGTAAACTAACTATAAGAAAATTTAGAATCATATACTTTTGTTATCTCAATTTATGTAACACTTTTTTTAATAATATCTTATATTTTTTTAATAATATATTATTTACGACTTTCAGTTAAACTTATCACTGTTCAGTTTTTAAACTTCAATGAAGTGTTTTTTGTTAGAGTTTGCGTTGAATTTCCTACTTTATTTGAATTTCACAATATTGTGTATTACTTCAAAGAGTTTTAAGTTTGGTGCACCGTTGACGTACCATTTTTATTACACCATCAGGTAATTTCAAGGGTAAATTAGGTAACTTTTTAACGTAAATAATACTACTACTATTTTAATATGATTTTAATTTTCTGAAAAAAGAAACAGCAAAGGCATGTTAGAGTCCTATTAATTCTCTAAACAAAATTAATTCCTACTCCTACTCGTAATCAGATTTATTTCCTTTTCTGATTCTGACTTGTTCACGATTTTTTTTATCAACATCATATGGTTTTTTATCAACAGCATTATTCAGGGCCATTTGTGGATTTAAGCGACTGTTCACTTTAAAGCTTATGATTTTGCATATTTGCGAGTTTTTACAAATTGTGCAGAAAATCAAAAGATATTCAAAATATGACCTCCTCGACTTCATTCCAGTACAATTTTTGTCGCCGGCACAACTATACATTCTCGATGTACAACCCAAACATAGAGCAAAATGATGGAGGGTTTGAAGGAGAGAGAGAGAGGCAGACTGGGGGAGAAGGGGTGATTTGAAGATGGTAAAAGAGGAAAGTTTTAAGGAGAGAGAGAAAAATAAATTATTGTGGGTAAATTTTAGAAATGGAAAATTAATTAAAAAAAGTTGGTGATTTTGGTGACCTGCTATATAGCAGGTTAATGTTACCTAATATGCACCAAACTTAAAACTCTAAAGTATTTCCCACGTCGTTTATATACCTTTCTAATAATGTTAATCAATCAAATGCAATTATGACGTAAACATAAAATGATCAGAATCTAAAATGAATGACTCCGGTTATTGGCAAACAAAAGTACTCGGGAAACGCATCAAACTGAGGAGGTATGTCGTAAGCTTTTATATATGTTGTCTTTTTGGTCATATTTTCAAGGTTTACTAAAATGGAGCAAAACTCTCAGCTTGTATGAGTTTGTAAAGTAACTACTTAGGATATATAGCTCAAGTAACGAAAATCTGAATGATGATTAGAATCAAGCACTCAATAAATCGAGAAATGATAAATGGATAAGAGTGATTTAGTATAGCTAAGTATTTTTGTAACCACAAAATAAAACATTAGTACTATATATTTCCATGTTAGGCAATATCATCACGCATGAAACATAATAAGAATTAAGGGGACATGTCTTAAATAACTCTAACACCTAAATTCCTCTCTGCAAATTCAATAAGGTTTTCGAATTCCTTCTCATCAATAAATCCATCACCATTAGCATCTGCAACTTTCATGCCATGGCTGCCCTTTATCCTGCTGAACCAACCGCCATTTGCTTTTATTGCCTTTCGAAGTTCTTCTTTACTTATCTTCCCATCCTTGTCTAAATCAAATCTCTTTAGCCATATCTTGAATTCTTGTAAACTCAGTTCAAGTTTTCCACCACTTGGAATATTTTTTGTAGTCACTGTTTCCATATTTTTGGGTAGTGACCAGTATGGCATGTCCCCTGTTAATTGGAAATTGGAAATTTGGAATGCTATTTGGCTTGGGAGAAATGTCTACATAACGTACTCGAATTTATAGGAGTAGTACTTATGCTCATGTTATAATCTCCTTGCAAAGTTCTAATAGCATTTTTTGCGAATATAGAACTGTGTGATTGAAATAAGAACCAGCAGTTGTGGTCCCAAAATGTGCACCACGAACAAAAAGCTATTTCGGCGAAGTCGTCTTTTTATTTATTTATGCGTGTTATCTTTGTGAAGGGATCATGCTAATCTTTTACATATCGTTCTAATTTTATCGAATGTCCTCAGAAAGAACATTTTTTTTTTTTTGAATCCGATAAAAGAAATTTGCCTGTTTGACATGCGTGCAAAGTTTAAGAAAGAAAAAAGGACTTCTGCTACATACTAGAAGTACTGTATTTACAATTTGTGATTTTAAACATGTCATACAATTTGAGCCCAAATTTCTTTCCGAGTCATCAATAACAGCCAGCTTTTGATATTTTTCTGGTTATAATTAGAACACTAATCCTTTAAAGATAAAATGAATGAGTAGTACTATATCCTTTGAGTGGTTGCTTTACTTTTGCAAGAAATAGTAGAAAATAAAATATATTCTAAATGAATTGTCATATTTTTTTACACTTATCTAACAAATGAATGCTATTAATATTCTTTATATATTAAGTTATCTATCACTACTAAATAAACGTGTATTAGCGACAGAAAGATAAACAACAAAATTCATTACTAATCATATTTATAGACGAACTAGCGATGAATTATCAAATAATTCAGCAATAAATTAACGACAAAGTTTGTAGCTAAGTCTAATTTATTTTTCGTATTTAATTTATTATCAAATGAGTGATCAAAGCGCGTACACTAAAACTAGTAAGCTAAGGATAAGTGAACGGTGCCATTCACTGTTCTGAGATTTTGTCTTATCATGTTGGTGCATTTAGCACATGTGAAGGACATCGCCTTTATGTACTACAAACGACTCCTTCATAATCCAAAAGGCCAATATTATAGTACTCCAGTACTTCTCTAAGCACCAAATTATGACTTTAATTATACTCACCTAACCCTTTAAATGGCTATACTTAATGCCAAAATGATCGATATTGGATTAGGAAAATTCAAATACACATTTCACTCAAACTTCATCTATTAGTAGAATAATATCCATCATCTTGGTTTAGTTTCAATTCTAAAGTAAACAACTTTTATATCTTTAACGAGCAAAATAGAAGCATTATATAAGAGAAAATTCAGTTTAGAATTGCATATCCATCTTGATTAGGCAATGCTACTCAAAAGATGGTAACTTGACAAGACTAGAAGAATTGGGTTCCTGGAAGAAGGCAAAAAAAAAAAAATCTAGTCCATCTTTTGCGGAAATTTATCTATACTCATTTTTAGAAAGATAAAAAGTTCTCCGCCTTTAAGCCCCGTATAGATTCCTTTTACGAATATGGTTCCTCGATGCAACTTTAACACAAAAACATTAAACAAATAAAGAAGAATATATATTTATCTTTCAAATTATTCCACAACATAAGAGGATCTTTAATAGTGGGATATTCCAATTCTAAGCTCTCATCAAGGTTATGGTGGAGGAATATCATTGCCTTGGCACGATTTTGATTTGATGCCTGATTTTTATCTTTGATGGTGCCTGCCAGACCTATCGCATCAAGATGAATTTCAGCATCAAGAACCCAAGACAAATAACTTTATCCGAATATATACAAGGCAACAAAATCACGTTTAGAAAGATTTGCCATGAATTAAGAAAAAGAAAGTCAATACCTTCGAGGCTTTCAAAGTATTTGCTCGAGATGACAGAGTCTCGTGCTGATAACGTGTTATAAAATAAAAAATATAAAGTAAATATGCCAAAGACAAGTATATAGAAAGAGACAGATATATTATTCAACGTTTAACTTAAGAGAGTTTTCATTATATATATCATATTTTACAAATGAACCTCCTATTTACTAGAGGAAAATGACTTGGTGGCCAACCAACCAGGAAAATGGCTTGGTGGCCAAGTTATCTTTGTGGCCAAGTAACCAAAGTACTTGCTCTCCAAGTAAAAATTAAATGGACATACATTAATATTTACAACAGTTTTATTTTTAAAAATGTCACGTGGACAAAGATAAATCCACATGGCAACATGTGTCTTGTCTAGAGAGGTAAATTCTATCAAATAAAGTAAATGTGGGAGGTAATTAGGACAAAAATAAGTTAAAGTTTAAATTAAGTCAATGAATGTATCACATATACTTTGCATGCACACATTTTAACAACTAACCATATATAGTAAAATAATACATATTTTCACTTTGAATTTGTTGATTTTTAAAATTAATTGTTTAATTAACTGTAAACACCGAATTTTTTTATTATGTGACTCACTCAATTGACATTAATTGTGTTAAGCTTCTTTTCATCACAAAAAAGTGAACCCAAGTCTTAAACTTTCCGATCCAAAAACTTTAGATCCACAGTTTTGTGAAACAAAAAGAGGTCTAACACAATTAATATCAATGATGTGTAAGTCACAAAATACAAAATTTTGTTAAGTATTATTCCAATTAATCTATATTATATTAAAAGCATGAAGGGGCTTAGAAAGGTTGTTTGAACTTTTTGCCCTTCATTAAAATAATCTACAATAGAAAAAATAGTCATTTACCATTTTACTCAATTATTTCTCTAATATTTAGAAATTAAAAATTCATTAAAATATGGTTATTAAACCTTACCTTATTTGAATTATGTACCTAAAATTAGGCTTTCGTTATTTACCTATTTAAGGAATGAAATTTGCCTAGGCTTTTCTCTAGAACCTTAGAACTTTGCCTATTAATTTGGTTTTTGAAGTCCCCTTAAATTTCCATGAATTGTTTTTATTTTCCCATAGGCACTAAATTTTTTTGATGATAATAATATTGATTTTTAATTGACTTAACAAATAATTTATTTTTTTTTCTTATAGATTCTAAGGTGATTTTAACTATTTAAAAAAAGGTCTCTCCAATTCATATTTAAGTAATATATTTTCTTTATAAAAATACCTTACCAGGAAAACAACTTATGTTATTCGAATTTTATATGTTTAATTTCGTTCCTTCTTCTTTAGTCTTCTTAGTCCTTATTTTGATGTTGATTGTAAGTTCTTTATTCAGTTTTTAATCTAATGTTTGAGACAAGACTATTTATTTTTTTAGTTAATAATGTTTAAATTATATATGAATTGTATATAATTAGAGATTATGTTTTGATTGATTGTTATCAAGTTAGATTAGAGAAGAAAATAATTTGATTGCTTTATGAAGAAGGTAAAGTACGAAAACCAAACTCATCTTCATCCTTTTTCTTATTGTTAATTTATTACAAGAGGCATTAACATCTAAATAAATATTCCTTTCTCACAATTGTAGTATTTTTGTTAATTATTATTTTTTGTATTTTTCGTGTACTAACACCAACTGAACTTTGTTGAACTCACAATTAGCCGTCATCGTATTTGCTGTATTTTTACATTTCGACAAACTCATGAAGAGCAACCTATGCAAGATCTCAAGGAACAAAATTATTAGATGGTTCTTCCAGATATTGATGAGTTATAAAAAAAAAAAAATGTTTGCTTTTAGTTTTAAAAAATGGGTATAATGATGATAATAATATTGATTTTTAATTGACTTAACGTTCTTTTTTTTCTTATAGATTCTAAGGTGAGTTCAACTATTTCAATCAAGGTTGTCTTAAGAGACAATTCATATTAAACGGTTTTACTTTTCTTTATAAAAATACCTTACCAGATTTACAGCTTATGTTATTCGAATTTTATATGTTTAATTTTAGTTGCTGGAATTAGTAGGCTTCCTCTCCGATTTTCTTGATGTTGATTGTAAGTTCTTTATTCAATTCTGATTTAATCTAATGTTTGAGACAAGACTATTTGTTTTTTTATTTGGTATAAATAATGTCTTTATCAAATTTATAGTGACGAGTACCTATGTATGTCTTGGCATAAGACTTAACGATAAGTAGATTAAGAAGAAAACAAGAATTTGTAAATATAGAAGTGAATAATACAAAGAGAAGCCATAAAGGCTTTTGGGGAGGAAGAGGCATTAGTCCGGATAAAAGTCTAGACTATTGATTATTCTCCAAAGGATTAAACAAACATAATATTATTTTATAGGTTTTAGAGTCCAAGATTTAATATATTTACGTGTAGTTATTATAGGAAACAGTTGATGCACTTTATTATTTATTCAAATATTTAATAAGTACAATTTAGTTGATTTTAAAATCCTAAATATTAGAACTTCTAACATAATTCAAATAATAAAATATTTAATAAAATTAATTTCAAAGTTTTAAATATTAGGACTTCTAACATAATTCAAATAAGGAAAGATTTAACAATCAAAATTTTAGGTGATTTCAAAGTCCTAAATAATAGAAATATTATTAAATTATAATTTTGTCCAATGTAAAATCTATTTTAAAGGGTAAAACGGGCGAACGACACCAAAATAATTACGTGACGGACAACTTCCTCAGACCTAATTTAGTAACGGACTTTTAGGGCAAAATTGCAAGATTAAGGATGAGTTTCAAGGAAAAAAAATTTGGTCATGACATGTCCCTGTGCTTGAAATTCAAAAAAGAAACCTACCACGTACATATACACCTTTTATTAATACTTAACAAAGATACAAGATATCATTAGCTCATTAATCTATCTATATGTTAAAAAGATCAGAATATTCCTAAGTTTTCTAATATAGATTAAAAAAAAGTAAGAAAATATACAGATAAATTCCTATCTTAAAAAAAGATTTATAATTATGATTTTTTTTAGCCAAAATAAAATAAAATTATGATTTAAAAAAAAAAATCAAAAGAGTCAAACTAAGAAAGTTATGTAAATTTGTTAAAGAAGAAAAATATCGGTGGTGAAAGAAACTAGAAATAAAGCAAAATCGATTATAGTATAATGTTTAATGACAAATTGGTAAAATATGTTTTTAAAATAACAAGGATGAAATAGTAGAAAATAAAATATATTCTAAATGAATTGTCATTTTTTTTTTTTTTTTACGCTTATCTAACAAATGAAAGCTATTAATATTCTTTATATATTAAGTTATCTATCACTACTAAATAAACGTGTATTAGCGACAGAAGGATAAACAATAAAATTCATTACTAATCATATTTATAGAAGAATTAGCGATGAATTATCAAATAATTCAGCAATGAATTAACGACAAAGTTTGTAGCTAATTCTAATTTATTTTTCGTGTTTAATTTATTATCAAATGAGTGATCAAACCAACTAAAACTAGTAAGCTAAGGATAAGTGAACGGTGCCTTTCACTGTTCTGAGATTCTGTGTTATCATGTTGCTGCATTTAGCATGTGTGAGGGACATCGCCTTTATGTACTACAAACGACTCCTTCATAGTCCAAAAGGCCAATATTATAGTACTCCAGTGCTTCTCTAAGCACCAAATTATGACTTTAATTATACTCACCTAACCCTTTAAATGGCTATACTTAATGCCAAAATGATCGATATTGGATTAGGAAAATTCAAATACACATTTCACTCAAACTTCATCTATTAGTAGAATAATATCCATCATCTTGGTTTAGTTTCAATTCTTAAGTAAACAACTTTTATATCTTTAACGAGCAAAATATAAGCATTATATAAGAGAAAATTCAATTTAGAATTGCTTATCCATCTTGATTAGGCAATGCTACTCAAAAGATGGTAACTTGACAAGACTAGAAGAATTGGGTTCCTGGGAGAAGGCAAAAAAAAAAAAAAAAAATCTAGTCCATATTTTGTGGAAATTTATCTATACTCCACTTTTTAGCTGATAAAAAGTTCTCCGCCTTTAAGCCCCATATAGATTCCTTTTACGAATATGGTTCCTCGATGCAACTTTAACACAAAAACATTAAACAGATAAAGAAGAATATATACACAGTTTGACCTATCCAAGTGTAAGCAAGTTGAGCAAGTCATATTTTTATAAATTTGACATCATTACTTGCTATATATTTCCTCAAGACCCTTCAGCTGCTCTTGGGACAGTGATTATATTACTTGCAATTATTGGAGTACCAAAGGGTCCAGAGTTAGTTGCATACTTCTTTATTGGGAAAATTACATGATATAACGATTTAAGCTATCCGTTTTAGCAATATATTAAAGTTATTACAAAAATAGCTAAAATTTTATTTTATAGAAGATTCTTATTATATACGACGATCAGTGTATGACTGTATGCAGGGGCGGAGCCAGGTGGTGGCTAGGGGGTTCATTTGAACCAGAGGAGATCCAAGATTAAACTTTATGGTTTCAATTGTAAGATTCTTGGCATTGAAGCCATTATATTTTTAAAGTTAAGGGTTCATATCTACTATTTATTATAAATTTTAGTTATTTTTTATATATAAATTTATGCTCCGCGTCGAAAGTTAGGGGTTCAATTGAACCCCCGCGTACAAGGCTAGATACCCCTCTGACTCAAACCCCCTTCGGTAAAAAATAGCTATGTATATAAGGTTGAAATTATTTTTTATTTATATATAGTAGATGTTAAACCCCCTTGGCTTCTTCGTTTGTTTATTACTTTATATTTTTGAACCCCCTTAGTGAAAATCCTGACTCCGCTACTGACTGTATGTATGTACGACAACTAGTGTATGTATGCATGTTTACTTGCATGCATGTGTGCCTGTAATGTAGTATGTCCGCTAGTGCATGTGTGTATGTATGATATATTTTGAAAAGAAACTGTTGCTATATATATTTTGAAAACTCAATAATATCCCATAATTTGTTATTAGGAGCATATATAATGCTATTTGTGGAAATTCCCCTATATTCATGCTGAATCATTTGGAAATATTACAAGTTCACCAAATTAAATATTGGGTCGTTTGAGCTGCTTATGAGTCCAAGTCAACCATAATTTATAAGAATAGCTTCAGAAGTGGGATTTTGCATGGACAAAACTTCAAGTTCAATAACTTTTTTAACTAAGATTTGCTCATACAGCAATCGGGAGTCAAAAATCCAAGACTGCCACCCATTCTAAACTGTCTTGTTCCCCTCTTGACCTATATCACTCAAATAATTACTCAAACAAAAAGAGTTTACACGAAAATTATTTTTTTTCGTACCAAGTACACCAGTATAAAGACATGTCAAGCCGAGAAAATGATTTGAGTTCTTGAAATCATCATCTGTTTGAATATTTGCATAAATTAAATATGATTATATATATTAATTCACTAAATTAAACCATCACAAAGGTATGATAAAATCTACGTACATCTTACTCTCCCTAGACTCTACTTACAAGATTAGACGTGGTATGTTATTATTGTTGATGTCGTTGTTAAACCATCAGAAAAGATTTTTATTTAACTAATGACGTCATAGAGGGTGACTCTTATCAGCTTACGTCAAGGACCTTATTATGGGATGTTATTGAGTTTATTTAAACCATCAGAACAAATTCTATCTTTCCACTGTTGTACGATTCTCTCTCTTATCCATTTGCAATGCACCACAAGATGGACAAATTAATATCTCCAAAAAAAAAAAAAAAAAAAAAAAAGGAATTTTAGCCGGGTACATAGTTGTCTAGTAAATGATTCTTTTATTTATTTATTTATTTATTTATATGTTGTAACTTATAAACCTTTTAAATATCTTTTGAGCATACTAATTATCTTAAGAAAATGTTAAATAGGTATCTAAAATTTTGTAGACGTTAGACAACAATCTAATATTTTATTAGTTCCAACGGCTATATGCTTAACTCAGTAAAATAGGGATAAAACAAGAATATAGTCCGACATTTGCGTAAACTAACTATAAGAAAATTTAGAATCATATACTTTTATTATCTCAATTTATGTAACACTTTTTTTAATAATATATTATTTACGACTTTCAGTTAAACTTATCACTGTTCAGTTTTTAAACTTCAATGAAGTGTTTCTTGTTAGAGTTTGCATTGAATTTCCTACTTTATTTGAATTTCACAATAATTGTGTATTACTTCAAAGAGTTTTAAGTTTGGTGCACCGTCGACGTACCATTTTTATTACACCATCAGGTAATTTCAAGGGTAAATTAGGTAACTTTTTAACGTAAATAATATTACTACTATTTTAATATGATTTTAATTTTCAGAAAAAAGAAACAGCAAAGGCATGTTAGAGTCCTATTAATTCTCTAACCAAAATTAATTCCTACTCCAACTCGTAATCAGATTTATTTCCTTTTCTGATTCTGACTTGTTCACGATTTTTTTTTTTTATCAACATCATTGTTTAAATTGTGACGTTTTTATGGTTTTTTATCAACAACATTATTCAGGGCCATTAGTGGATTTAAGCGACTGTTCACTTTAAAGCTTATGATTTTGCATATTTGCGAGTTTTTACAAATTGTGCAGAAAATCAAAAGATATTCAAAATATAACCTCCTCGACTTCATTCCAGTACAATTTTTGTCGCCGGCACAACTATACATTCTCGATGTACAACCCAAACATAGAGCAAAATGATGGAGTGTTTGAAGGAGAGAGAGAGAGGCAGACTAGGGGAGAAGGGGTGATTTGAAGACGGTAAAAGAGGAAAGTTTTAAGGAGAGAGAGAAAAATAAATTATTGTGGGTAAATTTTAGAAATGGAAAATTAATTAGAAAAAAGTTGGTGATTTTGGTGACCTGCTATATCGCAGGTTAATGTTACCTGATATGCACGAAACTTAAACTCTAAAGTATTTCCCACGTTGTTTATATACTTTCTAATAATGTTAATCAATCAAATGCAATATGACGAAAACATAAAATGATTAGAATCTAAAATGAATGACTCCGGTTATTGGCAAACAAAAGTACTCGGGAAACGGATCAAACTGAGGAGGTATGTCGTAAGCTTTTATAGATGTTGTCTTTTTGGTCATATTTTCAAGGTTTACTAAAATGGAGAAAAAATCTCAGCTTGTATGAGTTTATAAAGTAACCACTTAGGATATATAGCTCAAGTAACGAAAATCTGAATGATGATTAGAACCAACTACCAAGCACTCGATAAATCGAGAAATAATAAATGGATAAGAGTGATTTAGTATATCTAAGTATTTTTGTAACCACAAAATACAACATTAGTACTGTATATTTCCATGTTAGGCAATATCATCACGCATAAAACATAGTAAGAATTAAGGGGACATATCTTAAATAATTCTAACACCTAAATTCCTCTCTGCAAATTCGATAAGGTTTTTGAATTCCTTCTCATCAATAAATCCATCACCATTAGCATCTGCAAATTTTATGCCATGGCTGCCCTTTATCCTGCTGAACCAACCCATTTGCTTTTATTGCATTTATTCATCCTTGTCTAAATCAAATCTCTTTAGCAAAAGGATCATGTTTTCCACCACTAATATTTTACATGTTCCATATTTTTGGGTATTTTATCGTTAATGTCCTATTTGGCGGGAGAAATGAACTTCGAATTTTTTTTTTTTTTTTTTTCTAATAGCATTTTTTGAATATAGAACTGTGTGATTGAAATAAGAACCAGATCAAAGAAATTTTTCGGCGAGGTCGTCTTTTCATTTATTTATGATATGCACGCAAAGTTTAAGAAAGAAATTTTATCGAATGTCCTCAGAAAACTTTTTAATCCGATAAAAGAAATTTGCCTGTTTGACATGCGCGCAAAGTTTACCTACTACTGTAATTACAATTTGTGATTTTAAAAATGTCGTATAATTTGAGCCCAAATTTCTTTCTGAGTCATCAATAACGGCCAGCTTTTGATATTTTTCTGGTTATAATTAGAACATTCCTTTAAAGATAAAATGAATGAGTAGTACTATATCCTTTGAGTGGTTGCTTTACCTTTGCAAGAATTGTTTATATAACCAAACTATGAATCTGGACAATGATAAGACTAAAAAATATAGCAATCTCTCTAGCTAAATTCTTTAAGATTGATTAACAATGAGAGAAAGTGTCGGGTCAACTCCAGTGGCTGCAGCTGCCTGGATAGGTTATACAAAATTATTTGTACAACGTGGATCAGTCCACGTTATACAACTTATATATTTTTCACCGTCCAACGTTTTACAAAAATAGTTTGTAAGACGTTGGCCAGATTTAAATCGTATCCGGCTGTTTTTTTTTTTAATAAAATTTTTTTTAGTGATTTTTTAATTTTTAACGCATACAGTTAATTTCAGTGATTAACTCAAACAAATGTTTTAACGCATACAATAATTAAATATGTGTTATATATGTGAACATAAATAAAAAATACTAAAATATAAGTTAAATAAACGTCACACATTAACTGAGTAGTAAATGTTAAATTACATATGTTATTAAACGGCACAAGACATGTTATATATTCTTGGAAGATTACATAAGGAAACAACGATCATACAACTTAAGAAAAAACATAAAAACCAACAAGCAATAGCAACTACTGATTTCTGTCGGGGCAGCGATTCTTGTTATGACCTGTTTGCTTGCACGTACTACACTTCCTAGCCATGCGAGCAGGAGCTATATCCATTTCATTCCTCCTTCTAGTTGTACTCCGCGCTCCTGAAGTTCGCTCGTATTCAGTGTTTGTAATTAAACTGAAGGGAGAAGGTGGCCAATATGCCTCATCACCCAACGGTGAAAATTTTCCACTGTACGTTTGCTTGTAATACCTGCAACTGTAGTACTTGCTAACATAGGTCTTTGGTTGAATTCCGTGGATATCACAAAATTTAATGGCATGTGAACATGGCATATGGTAGTTTCTCCACTTCCCACACGAACACTTTTTCCCTTCAGCAGAGACTTTATGGATATTTCGCTGCCCTTACCTTCGTGTGCAAATGTCAGAATCTCAAAGACCCCTTCAATTGTATTGTATTGCTTCATGTCAGTGTGCTTTAAGGACCTCTCCCAGTATTCATCAAACTTCTTTTCAACAGTGAGCGGCCAAAACTTTTTATCCGCAATCAACAAACCAGCAAGGGTGCTTCTCTCAACAAACCAATCAACAAGATTTTTAAACGTATAACGGACCATGGCAGTAACGGGCAATCCACGAGCTTTCTTCAATAAACCGTTGTAAGACTCGGAGACATTCGTTGTCATAGCCCCCCACCTATGACCGTTGTCCTTATTCAATGCCCATTTCTCCTCCGGAAGAGCTTTTAACCACAGATGCGCTGGAGGTGACAATCTTTTAATTTGTTCCATCCTCATTTTATACTTCTTCTTCTGGTGCTCTGTAGCCGCCAACCACATTAGCTTCTCAAGGTCACTGTTGAGGAACTTTTAATTAAAGTTGTTTTTCAAAAGCCAAACGCAAAACCTATGGTGTGTGGATGGTGGTTGTAACCAATCATGTGTTTGGACACATTGCAAGATTCCCTGATGACGGTCAGAAATAAGTCTAATTCCTTGTCTCCCACAAACAATATATCTCCACAACAACACAAGGAACCACGTCCAAGACTCAAAGCTCTCGCGTGCAACAATAGCATATGCAAGTTGAAAAATGTTATTGTTCGCATCAATTCCAACAGCAATTAATAGTTTTATCTCATACTTACCGTACAGATGAGTGCCGTCTATTGAGATGACAGGCCTGCAATTTTTGAATCCATCGATGCTTGGTTTATAAGCCTAGAAAAGAAACTTGAAGATGTGTTCACCTTGCATTGTAGTTGATTGGTGCTCCCACTCAACAACGGTCCCCGGATTGAAATATTGTAAGGCAGCCATGTATCGGGGCAATGTCTTGAAAGAGGTTTCAAAATCTCCAAATACCATTTCAATAGCTTTCTTACGCCCCTTTTGTGCTTTTCTATAACTAGTGCAACCCTTTTATTTTTTCCTGAACTGACTTAATACTGATGTATGGATCGACCATAATATATGGTATCAACGTAGTAGCAATTAGGTGACTGTTAAAATTGGAATGATCCTTCCTGTAATCATCCGTGAGACAACTATGTTGGAGAACCGTTTTGCCTGTCTTCCACATACTAATAGGCTCAGACGATGTGAATGCCTGAAAAGGCCCCTCACGTGTGATTAGAGCCAGTGATTGGACCTCGGGAGCAGACGTCGACTAGCTGGACACACCAAAATCTATTATTGGGTAATATGCATCATCAACTGCAGGCATCGATGAGTTGGGCATATCTTGGTCAAAACGAACCTCATCATCAACCAACGGGTGATCCACGAGGCCTTGACCCCGTCTATTACCTGCTTGGCGTCCTCTACCACGCGCCGCAGGTCTTGGTACATTAGGACGTTGACGACGAGGAACTTGCAAAGTAGGCGGCTCAATATACTCCGTCGGTGGTGTACAATTTGGAGTGAAATTAAACAACGTCCCCAGAGAGGCAGCAGCCATGTGTTGACACCCAATTTTAGCCCTCCCCTTTCGTTTAATTAATTTCACTATGCTTTTAGTTCTGAAAAAATTCCCCAAACGAGTTAGGAATATTTGCACTAATTATTACGCTATTTTTCGAGATGTATCTCTCTAAAGTTAAGAGCATTTTTATTGTTTCTTAAAAATGACCAAACATCATATTTTATAATTAAAAAGGACTAAATTGACCAAACATCATATTTTATATATAATTAAAATCATTCGAAAAATAATAATAATGTTGATATTCGTATATCAATATTGGCATTAGCATTTTTTCTTTAATCCTACTTATCACCGTATTAATCATCTTTTACTCTATTTTTAAACTAAATGCATATATTAAATTACTTGTGCCATAATTTATATAGGTATGCATTTTGTGGGAATTAATTAAGACGAAGAAGCATATTTTAATTAATTGATTGAAATAGAGGGGGATTAGAAATTAAATCATCCACCCATAATAGTGGGCCAATTCCCTTCTCCCCTTTTTACAAAATCCGTGGCCCAAAAAAAAAATGGAATTTTTACTCGTTATAGCTACTTCTTAATACATAATTAGTGGTAATAACTACCTTTTATTTTAATTACTAATAATAACTAAATACTTTTCTAATTTAACTATTATACCTACACAAATTACCATTTCACAAATACACCTAAAAACTAGCACCCCCAACCATATCCCCTTTTAATGGTAACAATATTAATCACTTAATATACATTACCATTCTCTCTCCTTTTTCATAACTTCTTACCTTTTATGATCGTCCTCTCTTCACCCTTCTCGCAAAAATTTCACTTCCATTCTCACCAATCAAGAAGTTCGTCATATTCTTTCTTTCTTTTTTTTTTTTCAAAAAAAGGAAAAAGAAGCTAAAGTACTCTATCTCCTTTGTTTCGTAAAATTTTCATTTGTGTTATTATTCTTCCACAAAATCAACTTGTGGAAATGATTGTTTTTGCTTCAAGCCATGATGGTGGTTATGGTGGCGCACACGAGAGAAGGGAGAGAAAGTTTTTTAGGGTTTTGAGAAGACGAAAAATATATGTATTTGTGTATGTTCTATGATATAACTATCAATTGTTGTGGTTGGTGGTGTATTTTTGTAAGTTTTTCTATATATTTGTGTATTTTGTTCAAATTAATTCCAATCTAGTTTCAAATACACGGGTGACGCAAATACATGGTAAGTTTTCTATATATTTATGTATTTTGTTCAAATTAATCCCATCAAATACATGGGTGATGCAAATTGTTACTCACTCAAATACATGAGATTTAATATAAAATATATGGGGTTTGATTGAAAACTTCAAATACATTAGTTATGCTATCAAATACATGGGTAAATAAAGAACCAATATTGAAAACTTCAAATACACCCCATCTCACTTCCAATACATGATATTTTAATATAAAATACATGGAGTTTGATTAAACGTCAAATACATTAGTTATGCTATCAAATACATGGGTAAATAAAAAACAAAATCAATATTGAAAACTTCAAATACATTGGCATTGATCGTGTTGTTTTGAAATCACATAAATACAACTTGAATAGACAAAATTTGTGAAATCAAAACCTCTCTCTCAATGTATTTTCGTATGTTGAAAAAAAATTTGAATTTTTACATTTAAATGAAAATGCATGGAAGAAGAGAAATGGGAAAGGGAATATTACAGATTTTCGGCGGAAAAGAAGGTAAAAATATCTTAATTTCTCATTTAATACCACCACTACCAAATTAAAGGAGCGTCTTTTTTTACTTCATGTATTGATACATGCGAAAACATGGTTTTTAGGCAGAGCTGATTAAAAGGGTAGCTACAAATGGTAGGAAGCTATAATAAGGTAGTCATTTGAGAAATTTTACCAAAAAAAATGTCCCACTAACCCGTGGAAGAGAAAACCTCTAAACTAAGTTCCTAAATCGAAACCAAAAATAAGCTAACCAAACGATCCCCTTTCTAACCAAACCCACCCTAACCAAACGACCCCTTTCTCCTTCAACTAAACACAACCCTCAATCCGCCATCGCCGCCACCCCATCACTTCCATCACGACCGCCACCACGACCATTTCTCTCTGAATGGAAAAAATAATGAAAATCGCTTTCACCGCCTCCATGCTACCACGTCTCTTTTGCCTCTAATGGTGGCAGCCGCTCGTGGAAGAGAAGGTGTCCGTCCGTTTCAAGGTCGACTTTTGTTCGACCCGATTTGGAGGCCCAATCCACCGGATTTGGAGGCCCAACGAATCCACATCCATCAAATCCACCGAAAAGGTGAAGTTCCGTCACTTTTTTCGTTCATTCTTTCATTTTTCGAAATTGCAGTTTTTCCCCTCCTTTAATTCGAATTTCCAATCAAAATCCCCTTTGAATGAGCTGTTGAAACCCCCCTCAGCATTTGCCTATAAATACCGGCCTTTGAGGGCTATTTTAGAACAGGTTCAACATTGTAGAGAAATTCGGATTTTTCATAAGTTTTCTTGATAGTTAAAAATCCCCCTTAAGTTTAAGAAGTTGAAAAACCATAAAAATCCCTTTTATTTTTTCACAAGCTTCCCCCCATAAAATTCCTTTGTTAAAACTTGAATTCTGTAGAAATTATCCAAATCTTCTTTCAAGTTCTCGTCTTGACAACAAACTACTTCAAGCGGATTCGGGTACTCGACGACGACAATAGTCTCAGTTCGCTGTCACGAAGAAGGTAATCGTACTCGTCTTCTCTTCGTCTTCAATTTTGTAAAAGTAGAAATGTAGTCGTTCAAGTATTTCTTGTCGTTTATTTGGTTTAATTGGCTAGAATGTGTTCTCTCCCGTTTTGTTGTAAATTAGCGTAGAACGACTAATTTCGTCGAATATGTGTTTAACCCCATCGCTGCTCGGCAAAAAGGGTAATTCTCAAAATCCCTCTCTTTTAAACTTTGTCGCTTTTAGTTCTGTCCTGGTATATCATTATGTATTCTTTATATGGTTTGTGTTTTAGACTAGTTTAGGTCTAATCATGTGTAACAACTTTAAATCTTGAGATTGTATTAGTTTAAGCTTCAAAAACTAAAACTAGCAATGCTCTAGTGTTAGTTTAATACTGCCTTGAATAGTTGCTGATATTGACTAGTTTCGATTTGTTTTATATGATCAGTTTAGTTTAAAGCTAATGGGAAATCTGGTTTAAATTAGCATAAGATAAAGTTGATGTGCTGTTTGGAGCTATTAACATACATCAGTTTTAATTCTTGGGCTGGTTTATATTGTCTTAAGGAGATTAGATGTTGTTTTAGATTTAAATAATCTAAAGATGTCTTTTGAAACATACTTGAGCACCTGGCAGTCTTGATATGTAGACATTTAATTCGAATTTGACAAGAAAATTTCTCTAATTAATCCCTGCCTCATGGATTGGGATATCTGTTGATTTGATATTATATTATGTTGCTATTATGTTGACTCTGTCATGTATTTGAAAACTGTTTGTGTTGGCCAAACAACCTATAGTGAGGGTCATTCATTTTTTTTTCTTGCTTAAGTGTTTATGAGTTGTTAAAAGGAAATGGGGAATTTACATGCTGGTTTGAATAAAATGGGAATAGATCACTGTTATAGGCTAATGGTTGTGCATGCATGAACTTGGTTTTGGTTGGGCATAGTTGTTCTCAGTGCTTGTTAGTTTCAGTATTCTTGCTATTATGGACAGTTGGGTTAGTCTAATGTAGGGTTGAAGTAAGTTTCTTAGATTTGTTCTAGTAGAAACTTTGGGTAGTAGCCTATAGAAATGGATCTTATGGGCTAGTTCATTCACCGTCTATGATAGCTTCCTTATGTGCATCCGGATTCAAGTTACAGTACAAGTTAAACATCATGTCTGTGTCAATATGATATAGGTCTAGTCTGTGGACTTATTTTAGTTTAAGATACTTTTGGGGTCTAGTTTGGCATTAAGTATAAGTTATACTCAAGAGACTCTAGATTGGGAATATCTAGAGTTTAATGATCCTTTGTTTTAGCTTCTTCTCTTGTCTAAAAAGTTTCCCAGAAAAGAATTTCAAAGTTTTCAGTTTTCAAACTTATTAATCCATGAGTTGTAGATGTGCTTGGTTGATCTTCCTTATTAATAGTATTGGTCAAATAGTTGAAATATGTTTTCTAAACTCAGTTTGAAACTTGAAGGCACAAGCATCATCCTGTTTTTCAAAATAGTTGTTTTCTGAGGATTGCCTATCAAATGTTCTAAGTGGTGTTCTCATTTGTTGATAATTACATCAGAGGATTAGCCAATTGATTTTAAAAGGCCAAAAGAAGTCTTTATAATAGTCACATTAGTTTTCCATTGGGGTGTCTTTGTTTGCTTTGTAAACCAGTAAAGACTTCATTTTTTTTCCTTTTTGAATTTTAGTTCCATAAACCTCCCAAGTCATTTAGTTCAAACACTCAGCTGATTCTAAAACTGATCTTCTTTAATTCTCTCGAATGTGTTTGACTTAGCAAATGAGGCTCCTCATAACCTCTATCTTAGTTGGTAATGAATCACATGATCAATGTAAGGTAACTTGGACTTTAGATAGTAGAAGGAAATAGATCTTGTTGTGCATTTGATAAGTAAATTCTATATTTATGTGTTTTATGAAACCAAGGTGTTAAAACCCTAGTTGTTCTCAGTCATAGTCTTCAAAGGAAGTGATCTCAATATATTTAGCAAGATGTTAATCCCAGGGTGGGATTTCATTTGTTTTTTAATCACCCCTGGAAAAGAATGAGTTACTCTGAACTTTCCTACCTATACATGTGTGTAATGACATTCTTGTGTTTAATATGCCATTATGTGAGTTAATTAACTGAGGCATTTGGCCAGAACATAGGTTGTCCTGTAGCTTGCCTAGCACTTTAGATTGCTTCCATTTGGTTGAAACTCACAGGCCAAGAAGTTAAGATTTGAAATTTGATTATTTGTTACCCCATTATTATGCGGTTGAGGAATTCCGTGAATGATATGTTTCTTTTTCCTCTTTTAGTTAGTTGCTGCTTATGTGATTAAAACAATAGCGAAAATTACTTTAAATCCCATCCTCACTCAGTTGTCTTGAGCAGTCATTTGGTATTGGTTTATTTAGTCTCTGTTGACATCATAATAAGTTTTGATCTTGCTGCATTTGATACTTGATTTAATCCCTGAAGAATAGTTTATACTTCAGTATTTAAGATGTGTAAATTATGAGCTTTGTCATTAACTAATGTGAAATGCATCCTCATGCGTGTTGAAATACAAACCAAATGCCTCCAATCTTTAGCTATCATCTCGGCTTATTGATACACTTGGTATAACTCCATGCATGCTTCACCTTTAGTGGTTTCTGTCAACACTTTCCTTTTCTTCTTCTTCTCAAGTGTTAAGTTTTACTTTGGTCAGGTTGAGTGTCTAATTAGCAAACAGTAGTAGAATATGAACATGTTTGACTGATTGCTTTGCTAACTTCATCATTATGAGCAGCTAACTTGAATCAGTAGGCTTATGTTATGTATACCAACCTTGGTTTCCTGTTTCTATAACTTTAGGTAGTAAAAGATCCTGCACCATTCTTGAGGAAGGAGCTATTAGCCACATGTGATGTCTAGCTGCTAAAGTCCATGATAAACTATTTTGAGTGTTTGTTGCCCTGTTCTTTGTCAAAGGAACTGCTTTAAAACTAAGTAGATTTCAAAAGAACCTTATTTCATTTTATTGCTCATATGTAAAACCTTCTCAAGAAATAATGGAGACTCTTATTTTGGTGGTTAGGTCCTGTTCATTCATTAATAAAGTATGACTGTTCTGTGCTTGTGATTCTCATATTCAGTTGCCTTGAAGTGGTCAGTTGATGGCTTTGCTTAAGTAGTAAATGAGCTTAAACCAGGCAGATCCTTCCTTACTCACAAATCATGAGCTGTGTTTAATATGTGGTATATGTTTACTTGATCTTTCCTTATTAAGAGTGTTGATTGAAATTGTTGAAATCTAGCACTAATCTTCTGTTTTAAGATTGGAGTGGAATAGTGGGCATCCTGTTTGGGGATTTTCTTTTACCTTTTTTCCTAAAAATTATCTCTTATGTGTTCACTCATGAAAGTATTTCTAAATCTTGCTTGCCAGTTAATAGTTCCCTTGACTGCATTTTTTTTCCTACTGTCCTGGTGTTTGAAATTCAAGGCAAACTTGAGGATTGTTTAGCCTCTTCAATAGCCTGCCATGCCAAGGTTCTAGAAACCTTTGACCCTATGCTGCATTGAAAATCAGAGGGTGTGGTAGCCTCCTTTGTTGTTTATCTTTTGAACTATGTGTTCTGGTCTAATGTTCAAGAATCAGTCCCTAAGCCAAGTTTCTTTCAAAATGCTTGATTTGCATGGTGTTTAATCCCTTTGGCAACTGTTTCAAGTGATTAATTACCAAACAATTGGTTAAGTTGTTAGTTTGTTTAAAGGTCTGGATTGTTGATACTCAAATCAAGAATATGTTCCTCTGTGAGGCTTAAATGATTTAATTTTTTAAGATTTTGGAACACTTAAAATTGGCATATAAAAGGGTTAACAAAATAAGTATACACGTAGGAGAGTTGCAGATTATGATGACATGATAAACTTGGTTGCTTGCCTTAAAATCTGTTTGCATCACCATTAATAGGATCTACTTAGCTTAGTTCTTTCTTTCAAAAAAGTGATATTAGGATGGGCTCCTTCTTGCAAGAAACTTGTTGTTAATTTGCTATTACAAAGCGTGTGTGTGTGAGAGAGATTTTGATTAAAGTA
>NC_081353.1:41482159-41629837 GCF_029784015.1 Lycium ferocissimum | reverse complement strand
GCAATAGTCCTAACGAGTAGATCCGTTGTCCTGTAAATCACTACCTGCATCGTGAAATGCAGGTCCCCGGGAAATAAAAGGGGATGTCAGTACATTTAAATTGTACTAGTATGTAAAGCAACTGAATGAAATAAACATGTCACATAAAATAATAGAACTGAAACTAAAAATGTAAGATGAACATGAACATGAACATCATCTGACATGAATAAATTTATAACATGAGTAAAAAAACATTTTAAGTACATATGTATATTTGTATCTTGTGGGAGAACCGTAGTATAACTGACACATGGAATCACCACGTGGGTACATGGAGTCTGGTACCTGGTCCGACCAGCAGAGTGGCCCCACACCTTGCCAGGGTATGAGACATAAGTATGACATGAAAGGATCCAAATCAATTGTCTGAAGATGCGACCTAATCTAGATGTACGTTGGCATATGTAGTTTCAGGCTATTTGAGCCTTCTAAAAAATTGCTTCTGCTGCTCCCCAAAAGCACTTATTTTCTCCCAAAAGCTTGGCCAAACACCTCACTTTTTTTTTTTTTAAATAAGCACTTATTAGAAAAATAAGTATTTTTGGGGAAAAATAAGCTTGGCCAAACAGGCTATTAGTCAAGAGCGATCTGAGCCAGTTCCACAAGATATACAAGTACAAGAATTTTCTATTTCAGGTAAAAAATTCTAAGCTTCTTAAATAAGATAAGCTCTTAAACTTAGACTACAAGAAATATATTTATATTTCAAGATGAATCTCCTAAATAAGATTTAAAAAGCTTACAAACTCTCAACACAAACTTTATTGACCACTATTACAGGTATCCCTTGACCTAATGTGTATAACATATATGTTTCATTTGCACCATATCCTTTAACATTTTATGATTTACATCAAACATAAGTAATGATATGTGCGCGCGCATAACTTTTCATTAATTATCATTCACTAATTTGTATAACGTTGACAAAATTTTATTGTGAGTGTGACGGTTCGCATTTTTGTGGGCGGGATTAGCGCTTGGAAAAGCTACTTCGAAATCGTTGGTGCACTTTCGGACTTTGTTTTAAAACAGTCGCCACCTAATTTTTAGGAAAACAAGTTTTGAAGGATTTATTCATACACTGTGAAAAATCCTTCTTAATTCAAAGTTCTAGGTAAGGGTTTTGGTGATCCCTTAGGGAAGGTGTTAGGCACCCTAGTATTAAGGATCCATACTATACGGTTGACCTTCGAATTCCAATGTGTGAGTATTTGCATGAACTGTTTATTTCCCGTAAAGAGTCTGTCATTTTGCATACATTTTGAAAAGAATTGAATATATTCCCTTTACATATTGGGTATTTAGGTTCGGATTTATAATATCTGGATACAATTAGTTCTTTTTATATATTAGGATAGTAGTAATTTTTGTAAAGATACAAAAGTTCATTTAAAGTATGGGATAAATGAGTTTTGTTCATGCTTGACTCATACATGGTCCGGGTTAATCCATTTAATACTTTTTTTGAATTTCCTTATCTAAAACTTTGTGTTTTCAAATGATTTGCATGGATTTATAAGAGTTCGTGTATAGTCAAACCAACTCTTTGGTCCTGGAAATTTTAAACTTAAAGCCAAATTATTTGTAAAAATAAAGTAATATTTTGACGTGGGCTTTGGCCCAAATTTATGCCTTTTCTGAAACAAATGTTTAGGTCTATTGGGTTTTTAACCCAAAATCTCATTTTCCCTTTTGTTACTGGGCTCAGCCCAAAACGTGTTTTCCCTCATTTTGTGAAATTTTTTGGTTAAGTGGGACTTTAAAAACATGATTTTAGATTGGGCTTTAACCCTTCAAAATTCCCAATTTTTTTACTGGATCTAGTCCAAAAAAGACTTGTGTTTGGTACATGAATGCATTATGTATATACATATGAATTTGAAATCATTTTTCTGATCAGGCTTAAGAGAAAATCTGTTTCTTAGGAAAAACTGAGTTTTAAGGAAAAAAGAAAGACTCTTCTGGTTTTAGAAATATCAAATATGCTTTTCTTTATTAGACAAAAAATGGTAGCAGTCTCCATAAATGATGTATCCCTTTTACCCATTTACTTAGCCATTTTACTCTTTCAAAAATCATTTATGTTAAGCCGTTTTTTAAAAAAAAAAAATGCGTAGGGACCTAAAGTCGAACTAAACGGCATATGTACCGTTTGCCTAAGATGTCTAGTTCAAATCATAAATGATTCCAACAATAGTGTAAGTTGTTTTACAAATACAAATACAATTCAACATTTTAATCAACAAAAGAAACTGGCATGATAAAACTAAAAGAGGAGGGATAGACTAGGGGTGTACCAAACCCCTAGTTAACCATTTTTACCCATGGTTGGGCCTTCATGTCATTCTCACCCATGACTGGGCCTTCAATAATATTAGCTTCCCTTTCTTTCATCGGACTCAATAATTTTTTGAAGGAAATTTTCCTATTCCCAATAGGGTGGCTGGACTTCGGCCCAAATGGCCATGTAGTAAGAGGGGTAAAAGAAAAGGATCCAAGTTAGTCTATGTTTGCTAAACCTATCGCATATATCAATATACACATATATACATATATATCAAATTTGTTACAAGGTGCACAATTAAGGCACTCGATTGTATACTATTGGCCTTACTGATTTGAGACTCATACCATGCAAGGGAAAAGGTTGTCACCACATGTATTCCCGACGCCGCACAAGTTCCAAGGCATGGCTGGACATCAGGGAATGGCTAAGACCTATCCCCCCAAACCACCTCAACTCCCCAAACTAGTGTTGCCATAGGATACAATCAGAGCCCCAAAATTGTGCACAAACATCACTACGTATGGAAGTAATTTAATTACAAAAAATGCTAAAAATAAACTCAAAGTCATGATAAGGAGACTGAGATAGATATTTTAATACAATGATATGAAAAATAACATAATAGCTTCGAAATACTTGATCAATAGGTGATACAAACAAAACCATCCTCTTTTCTTTTACCTGGATTTAATGAAATTTGGTCCATTTCTAATTAAACCTGAAGTGGGCTGGGCCCAACTGCCTGTTAAAGCAAAAAAATCATTTTGAAAGTTAAAGGCTTCAGTGAAGTGTCTATCCCTTTTATTCATGTTTACATCCTATCTCTAACTGACATGTTCCCTTATATACACATAGTATACTATGATATACACATGTGATGTGTATACTATATGTATATCCCTCTTCCTTTTCATTAACCTATGCATATTCTTTGTATACTCATACTCTTTGTATTTGAATTCTAGACTCAAAATCATTCCATTCACTTAATTAGTCCCTGTCCCTTAGAACAGTGTCCAAAGATAAAACCAAAGATAATTCAAGTCTAACTTAACTCTAATACATATCAAATAAATGATTCACCAGCTTCACATGTTAGCAGATCTCATAGTAGTAAGTGTGAGAACTGCTTAATGTAATAACATAAACACAGTAGAGAGATACAGGCAAAGAGAAAAATCCTACAGCGTATGACCAAAAAGAAGGGTTGGAACACCAAAAATCTAGATTAAAACAACACTAAATGAATTGAAACTGAGCAAACTTAGATTCCCAGAGAAACCCACAGAAATGAGCCTTTGTTTAAATCAATTGTAGTAAGAGCATATACACAACAAGATTTCATGTGAGTTGTCACTTAAGTAAAAAAGAGAAAGGAGCAGCTATGTATATCACCAGGCCTCACAGAAAAAGTCATGACATAAGGTTTCAAACAACTCTTTGTGACTCAGAATTTTCCCAATTCCTAAAAAAGACACTTATTACTAACAACCTTAAACTAATCCATTTCCCTTAGAAAAGAAAGCAAAAATCACCTTATTGAAACAACTAATTTCTTCTTCCTAATTTCCTAAGTTCCCTTAGACATTCAAACAAGTTAACTTTTTCCCACCCTTTTCTATTTCCAACCTTTGATAAAATGGTGAGATCAAGGAAGATCAATGCACCCTCATGACAGGAATGCCCCCCATTGTCCAAAGGCTGTGTCATGACACCCCTCATTTAGAGGGTAGGTACTATGAATCAAGCTAAGCTTGACTCTTCCCTGCCCCCTGTTTGAGGTGTCTTTGAAAAGACCACCCTATGCCAAGTGGTTCACAAACTGTTTTAAGAGTACTCACAACATCCTCAAACAACAACATTAAACTAATTTCAGCTTATTACTTATTCATTATTTGACATAGATTCAGTATTTAGCTATCTCATCCCATAGTTATAAACATGATAGGACTTTAAGCACATCAACAATATAGAGACAAAACTCATTACATAGAGTACAATCTTGTCTTCTCAATCCAAGTTACACCACAATACACATTAAGGTCTAAATGCAATAGTTCAAATTCAAAAGCAACACAGACAGGTCAAGCATAAATATATCATACGGGTTTTATTAAACATACTCATTCTTAAACAACACAAAGCAAGCAAGTTTGAACTCTAAAACATGGATCTAGGTCCTGATAAATAACTTACTCCCAGAACTTTAGTCAATATAGCAGTTTTTAATCCGTTTAATTATAGCAGAGAATGTGATAGACCCTCATTAACTGGTTATAGATCTCATAAGGTTCCCCCCCCCCCCAAGGCATGGTAAACTAACCCTAACCAAACATAAGTTTTCTATGATTCCCACAGCCATGGGAAAAAGGTGTAGGAGAAAAGGAAACCTCAGGGTCCTGAAAGAGAAATAGGGTAGGGTGAGGTCATCACCTCCCCATCCCTCTCTTGAGTTTTGCTTTCAGTAAAAAAGGAACAAAGGCCACACTGATCACTACCTCCAGTTCATGCCTAAGCTCACCTTTTACGCTCCTAAGGCAACCTCAACTCCCTACCTTATTCTCATGCCTAGTGGTAGCCACCAAGACCTTGTGGTTAAGACTAGTTTGACACTACCTTTAAATCAAATTCCATCTAAACACCTAGTTGACCACATAAGTTAACAATTCCAATCAATTCAGTCTAAGGTCTCAACTATACAAACTATTTTGAATTCATTTTAGACATTGCCACTTTGAAAAGATTTGAACATCTTAATCATTATAAGCTTAAGTTTAGAATGAACATCAATCCTTAGACTCAGATAGCTCTTTTTCACTGATTGATTAGTATTTTTAACAGTCAAAGAGCATAGTAGGACTCAATTGCCCTTTTTAGTGTTACTGGACCCCTTTAAAAGACTCAAGCATAGATCATATATAGAAAAGGGGGAAGGTCTGGTGGCACAAAGATCAAGACAAACAATCATATCACACAATTATTTTAGAGGTATCTAAGTATCCTAACTCTTCTTAGATGATTTTACAGTTTCACAAGCCAATATCAGCCTCTAGTGGACCATCTGAGAGCACACTATGCCAAACAAATAGACCTTATTCCCAATCTTCATCTTTTAGAACTTCTACATCATATTCTAGAGTGTTATTTGTTTTATACCTACCATCAGTGTATAGCATGTATAGCATACAACTATTCCAAGTTATTTTTTAAGCCAATACAAGCATACATAAATAGACTAAGGTATACTTAGGCCTATTCAAATGCAATTAAATCTCATTCAATCATGTTCTAGTACCTTGGCCACTTTATAAGACTTAGATAAGTATGCCTAGACTCTTTAAACTTTATTTTTATCCAATCATGATCCTTTATTTATCCTAATCATTTGCTTATACTACTAACCATGCCATAAACAAAGTATGCAGACTTAGGAAAGCAGATTGAAGACTCCAAGATAACACAGTCTCATTAAGAAAATAGCTACTGCCTTAAATTATTCAAGATGGATCATCACAGTAGCTTAGCAATCTCTTACATTCAAATAGGATTAGTATTAGTCTAAAAGTTCACTAAAGTTACTATTAATCCTGTAACCAGATTTTGTCATGTTTAAAGAATGAACAGCCAAACAGGAACTTCAGCATCTAATAGGGCATACAACAGTATGTGCATCTCTATCTATGGAGCAACATCAACAAAATTATCTAGCCTCACACATTCAATCCATATTAACAACCATCATCAAGGTTAAACATGTCGTTTATGAAGTTAAGAAAGTGATCTCTATTTCCAAACATCTAACGAACATTAAGCATAATTTAGAACAACACATTACTACTTAATTGAACCCAAGACAATCTAACAACAAACTAACATCAAACAAACCATTATCAGATAACGAACTACTGAAAAATAACAAAAATATGCAAAAGATAAAATGTTACCTTTTTAAAGTGCAGTCGTGGTCAACATTGAACTTGAAAGCCTTTTGTGCTTCCAAAACCCACACTCAGCCACACCAGACTCAAAACAAGAAGAAACAAATTTTTAAAACTAAGAAAAAACCTCAACTTAAGTCAAAGTTTTAAAAAATTTATACTGAGAGGCCTGAATTCAAAGTTTCTAGCCTCTTTTGATTTTTCCCAATTTTTCGACCTTGTTTGATGGTGAGGGTAGGGTTCTATTTATAGAACCCCAAAGATTGTTCAAACCCTCAAAATGCCGATGTGGGACAAATAATATTTCCCAGAAAATAACCTTGTAAATCAAATCTATGGCTCAAAACGTTTGTAACAAACAAGTGAATGATCGGATCCGAGTCTCATACGGGACTCGATCCAAACCATTCACCCCCAACCAATGGAAATCAAGTAAAATGAACACAATACAACAAAATAAGACAACAATAATCAACTTTGACTAAATAATTTTAAAAGAAAAACAAAAGAAAAAGGCTTTATTACCGATTTTGGAAAGATCTGGGTAAAAACAACGTTTGCATTAATTTGTTGCACGTAAATAATGCTGCAAAAGCTGTGCGTCTTACATTTGTTCTGTGATTTTTCCATTTTTGGGACGAGAGAGATGGATAAGGCAGGCGGCGGCTTTAGGGTTTGTAAGAAAGAGGGATGAGAGAGAAGGGGAGGGGAAAGGTGTCATTTGGTTTTGAATAATGAAAAGGGGGATATACCGCCTTTATCTGTACGTGAGGGTTGGGCCGGGTCTTGGCCTATTTTGGGCTGGACTCGGTCCAAGTCTTAAAAATATAAGGCTAGCCCCTTTTTTGTAGTGTATATATATATATATACACGCGTATATATAGAGTAAAATAGGTAATTTAATAATCAGATAAAAATTAAAATATTGATTATTGGTAATAATATTCCAATTATAAACAAATTAGGGCATAATTAACCTATTAAAATAATTTTAAAATGACCACTGTGTAAATGGGCTTAATTTTGCGAATATGGCCCTAATTGATTCTAATCCAACTGATTATTTCAATTATGGCCATATTTTGCCTAATTAGCAGATTTTAAAATTAAATTGCATTAATGACCTTAATTAATTTGAGCCAATTAATTTGTCTATTTCAATTAAGGCCATTAAGAGGCTAATTTCACAAAGTGACCCCAATTTCCTTAAACCATGAATTGGTTAAATTAATTGTGGCCATAACAAAATAATCAAATAATGTAAAAATCAATTTGCAATAATGACCACCTAATTGATTAATTAAAAGATTTATGGATAATTATAAATAATTTTGACAAATTATGCACTTATACAAAAACTAAAGATTAAGGGATGAAATGGTTAGTTATTTTAATTACTCAAAACTCCTTGAATTGAAGGTATTTGCTAATTTTAATTTTTGACAATTAAAACAATTAAAATAAATGATCATTATTTTGTTAAACAAAAATGTCCCTTTTCCTTGATTAAATCTAATAAGTATCTCATAAATGTCATAAAAGGTACCAATTAAATTTTAAATAATTTGTGATGTCATAAAAATCTTTCCACCAATTTAAAGGAGTAAAATGTTGATTTGAACAATTTATATAAAATTATCTAAACCCTCTAAAGTGCATAGCTCATTTTATTTATTATCGAAAGACTCTGAGTGATTAAAATAAACTACGGGAGGTCAAAAATTAGGTGTCAACAGTGAGATAAGAGGAATACCAAGGCAATATCTATAGTTTAGTGATACAAAAAGAGTGTCTCACACAATAAGTATAGTCGTGTAGGTTTGATTCTTAATACGCTCCCTGCCTTCCAGATCCCCAAATATAATTAAAAATTGAGAGAGAGCGATTATCACTTGACAAAATTGATGAAATAGAGAGAAGAAAATTTGTTGTCATTAAAAAGAAAAAGAATTGTTGTCATTATTTTTCTGTGACTATTCGTCTAACAGAGTATCACCTTTCGAACTAATTGGGCTCGAGATAAGCCCAATACCTTAGGGCTAAGGCGTGCTTTTTGGAAGAAATTGCACGGTTTGTCCTTCGGCCTGGTCTTTAATTTTTGTCCTTCAAATGGGTTGGTCTTTAATTTTTTGCCTTCAAAATCGAATTTATGTCTAGTGAGGCATAAGTTCTTTAAGTGCGCGGGACATAACTTGTGAAATATTGTGATGCGAAAATATAAATATATGCTCCGCAAAGAAGTTGTTTGTCGTGAGGGACAAAAAATAAAGACCAGCACAAAATAGGAAGAAAGGTGTAAATGACCATGCTTGTTGACCAGCCACGAGAGTCGGTCACTGCAAGTCTTCAATTGCTTTCCCAAACCATAACATATATTACAAACCCTTCAAAATGCTCTGGAGACACCATTGATATATTTTTCACACTTAATCCAAAAGAATCAGAAAAATTAAAGGAGCACTTTTGAACTCTTTCGAGCCCTACATGAAATTATAAGAGCAAATGAAAACTATAAACTATACCCTCTCTGTCCCAATTTATATGAGGGTTGACCTATTTGGGGAGTCAAACAACTCTTTATTTGATTACAATTTCAAACATAGATTCGTCGAGTATTTTATACGGAGTAATAAAATTTACATATTTGAAAACTACATAAAAAAGTACTATAGTCTGCATAATTAATAATTCAATATATGAAAAGAGTTGGAGAAAATCGTAGTAAAAGAAAGAGCCGTTTGACTCTCCAAATAAGTCAACCCTCATATAAATTGGGACGGAGGGAATAATATAATATGATAGTAATAAATTAAATATGGATGTTGGTAAAGGAAAATATGGATTTTAGACACACATAGGGATATTGAGTTGTGTGTAGTAGTTGCTAACTCAATTTTATTACATCAGTTTCCCTTTACCCACTATTAATAGACTCAATCACCCATCCCAAAAATAAAAATAAAAATTTAATAGTATGATACAATTTTCACACCTAAATTCCTCTGAGCAAATTCAACAAGGTTGTTAAATTCATTCTCATCAATATATCCATCACCATTAGTATATGCAGCTTTTATGCCACGTCTGCCCTTTAGCCTACTTAACCAACCACCACCATTTGCCCTTACAGCCTTTTGAAGTTGTTCTTTGCTTATTTTCCCATCATTGTTTGCATCAATTTTCTCTTTAGCCATTTCTTGAATTCTTGCAAACTCATTTCAAGTTTTACCATCACTTGCAATGCTTCTTCTATAAGTATTGTTCAACGCTATTTAATTCAGATTGAATTATGACAAGTTAATTATCTGAATGTTTTCTTAATTTGTTGTTTAACATCTTCAGGAGACAATCCAATTTATAGTAGTATGCTAGTAGTATAATAAAACTTGTGAAATTGGCCGCGCTTCACGCAGTGAGGAAGGAAGTAAATAACCTTTTTTCTTATATATGAATATTAAAAAGTTTAGCCTTCGAATTTAAATAGTTTAGTTCAAGTTTTAGTCTATTTTATTATTAACATTTAATTTTATATTTTCTCTAAAAAATAAATTAGCACTTAAACATTGTTAGTCTTGTATAATTTAAAGAAAATTAATTTCTTTATGTACGGATGAGTAATAAATTTTAAAACATTTTGTTGTATAATTAGCACTTTATATATATATATATATATATATATATATATATATGCATAAGAATTTATCTTTTATCTTTTCATAGTGAGTTTAAATTTAATAGTTTCATAATTCTTCCTCATTTAAAATCTAAAAGGAAGGACAATACAAAAATATCCTACGCCCGCAACATTACCAAAGTTTGAATTGCACACCTAATTTTGCCGCATACATATTACTATATATTTTGTAAAAAGTGATCTCTTGCCACTATATTACGCCACATTGCATAGAGAGCAGTGATTATTCTCTTTCAGAGGGGAAAAATCACATACAAATTACAACATTTTGTTCATTAACCACTTTTTTTCATACTTTTCTTTACTTTTTTCACTTCTTTATTCTTCTTGTCTTTTTTTCTCTCTCTTCCTTCCTTTTCATCTTCCCCCACCCGTCATTCTTCTCTAACCTTTGCATTAACTTTTGTCTTTCCCTTTCCCTTTTCCATTATTTTACGTCCTCTTCACTTTTTATTTTTCATTTTACTTTTTTCTTTACTTACTTTCCACCCTTTCATTTCCACAAAAAGAATAAAATAAAAGTGAATATCATTTTTACTTTCTATTATGATTTATAGTACTTTTTTATATAATTTATGAACATGTAAATTTTATTTCAAAGAACTTGAAATATTTTTGTCCGAATTGACATCGAAAATTAAGAGGTTTGACTTTCATTCTTCAAATCATATTATAAAAGTGGAACAAAATGAACATTATTTTGTGTATCACTTTCCAAAATAAAAATAAACTATCAGATTCTAAATACAATTTTCATGAACCTCCGTATAAAAACAATTCTCTTAAACTCAAATCTAAAATTAACCGAACAAAATCGAACAAAGAACGTAATTGTGATTATCATCTACGCGACTGAACATCGTAACCAAATGCTTTAGCGCAGAAAAAAATAGATTTAGCAACGTCTTTGACATATAATGATGTATAAGCATATGCTGCCCAAATGTGGTGCCATTTTCTTTCTTGTTTCTTCTTTCAACTCTTACCTCCTTTGCAACCGAATATTCTCATTTGTATCACATCCAAATCCACACCTCAAAGGGAAAATGTACACGGTTGTCGCAATATAATTTACCCAACTATGAGTCGAGGTCGAATCCACAGGGAACAATATAAAGGCGATTTAAACAAGTAAGGAATTATCACCAACTAAGCTAAGCCAAACACTTTTTCAATATTTGGATTTTTGATTTAAAATCTAACAAAGACAAAATTAACCTAGAAAGCAAGTAAAATGATCAATGGCCTCACAAGCAAAGGAAAACAAGAGAAATTACTCTCAAGTAACGATCCAATGTATTTTACAATTTTACAACTATGAGCGAGTTTATGTAAATAGATAATGATTTCTAAAATCTCATTGAAAGTCTTTCAACCTAATCAATGAATTTCAGTCTAAGCTTTCTCAAGCCTTAGAGTGTGATGTTAAACACAATCAATTCAACCTCAAGTTAACTATCCTATCTCTAGCTCAAGTTATTAGATGAATTTAATGACCCAAATCCTTGCTATCTAACTCTTTTCCTAACTTTCACTTTCATTATCAAGCAAAGTAAAAGTACTTAGTCACAAATAATGTTTGCAACCATTAAGAGACATTAAAGCATGAACAGTTGATAGAAAAACATTAACTCACTTCATTAGAAATAAAAATCATTCAATACATAAGCATAACAAGAGATTTCATTCAACTTTGCAAATGAATATTTTCATAAACAAGATTAAAGTATTGAATAAAATTCTACACACTTAGATATACAATACAAAGCAAGGAATTGAAGAAATGAGTAAAGGATTAAGAAATTTCTTATCAAGATCTTCAAATCTTCAATCCTCAAGTGTGGATGTGAAAACCCTAGCTCTCCAAGCTTGTAAATATGACCAAAGATGATAAATGTTTGCCCCATGTCTTGCTTTTGTAGTTTCCAACTTTTTCCAAGTCCAAAAATAACAAAATAAGCCCCAAGTTTTCAGATTTGCAAAACTGTCCCCTTTTTGCACTGGACAGTTTTGACTTTATTTTCACTTGGTTTCTTCCGACGCTCTTCTCAATCATATAAACCTATAAAATGGAAGTAAACGACATTAAATGTACTATTTTCTCAATCAAAACATAGCAACAATCTAAAATTAAAGAAGAAATAAGTTGGTAAAATACCAACTTATCAAACCCCCCAAACTTAAACTATTGCTTGTCCTCAAGCAATTCAAAACATACAATCTCCTTCTAAGGAATCGATTCAATAGGGCACCAGCATCATATCTACTTTAAGCACAAACACATGACTTTGATTGGTACCACAATTAATCCAGAACATATGAATTGCCAACTTCTTCTCAAAAACTTCAATTTCATTTCAAGTGCTCTAACACCAAGTTAATCAAAGTAGCAATCAAGTCATGACACTAAAGCTTCAAAATTTGCCTCATTATCACAAAACAACTTTCTTTTGTTCATTCCGCTCAATTGGAAAATGGAACAAATTCACAACTTAAATTCTCATGTGCCCTTACACTCAAGAGAGAATCCCACACTTAGAAAATGTAATTCAAAACACAAATGGGATATCAAATAGAAAGAATTAACTCTCTCTCTCTCTCTCTCTCTCTCTCTCTCTCTCTCCCTCTCTCTCTCACACACACGCGCGCGCGCACACACAAAGATGTTTAAATGCACACAAGTAGTACCATAAGCTTGCCCGTCATGTATTTCTCCACTAATGTAGACACACTTGGTTCAAAATCAATTAGGACTTAAAGGGTTGTAATGTAGGCTTTTGGTTAAGGTAGGGCACATTTTGGGTAAAAGTGACTCAAAACCTCCCTAAGCACTACAATTTTCAATATTCAAAGCACACTTCCTTTGAAACTTTTCCACCCTTTTCTTCATTTTTCATTTCACCAACTAGTCTTCCCTTTATTCACAACTCTTATTATTCCTTTTTCTGTTTTTCTTTCAAAATAACAAGGAAGTTTCCAAATAAAAAGAAGAAAAAAATCTTTCAACTTTTCACCTTTAAAGTTACTCCCACATAACAACTTTTTCCAACCATCACCTATTTAGGCTTTTAGCCTATGTTTGCACTTTCAACGCACTTAAGGAGGTAGGGTACCAGAAGATGGATCAATGAAGATCGGGGTAAATCTTGTAACATGGTTGTCAAAGAAAAGGTTAAAGGCTCTAAAGGGGTTGACTATGGAAAATATGCAAGGGTAGGATATTTAAGGCACAAAAACGGTCCAAGGAAGGCTTAACATCATTTTTCAAACCAAGTGTAGTCTAGGATTTCACCTTGAAACTCATTCTGGGCAAATTCAAGACCACAAATAATGCAAAAGAACTCACAAATAAACCTCACCACACATGGCACATGAAAACTCAAGTAGAATATGTATCCAAGAACCAATTGAAACAAATGAACTCAAAAAGTCACTCATAGCCTAAAGAGGCTAATTAGTGAAAGTAAGAGCCAAAAATTCAGTCTAAAAGTTACAACAAGAATCCTTACTTCAATCTTCTTCTTTTTTTTCTTTTCAGAAAATCAAGAATTCATACGCCAAGGTTTAAATAAGTTGGTACCAAGTAAGACAAAAGTTAGCCAAGTGGCAAAAAATCACACCCCAACACCATTTTTACTCCTAAGCTAATTAACTAAGAACGAAAAGAAAATTTCAAAACAAGTTAAAATTTTGAAAACGATGGGTTGCCTCCCACAAGCGCTTGATTTAACGTCGCGACATGGCGGTTACCAACTTTACCGCTTTTCTCGCCATTTGGAGCTTATAAATTGGGCACCCAACTTGGATTCAAGTTTGTGACCATGAACGGTAGGGGGTGGTAAGTAGATGAACAAGCCAAACGTCTTTTGCTTCATGTTACACTTCTTGGCTTTCAAGTGAGGAATGTCATTTTGCCTTCTTGAGTTTTCAAATTGCAAAATGTATGGCCCTCATCTTTCTTCTTCGTCATCCCACAAGGAGTCATATGGCTCAACTTTCATATCACCATACAACTCCAATGTTGAAAAATGCTTAAAGTGAGACTTCAACTATCGGATTTGCAAATTTGCTCGAATTTTGACACCCTCTTTTTCCCCCGAACTAGAGTCAATTTCAACCATATTTTCCATGACAACGGTTGACTCTAATTCCTTTTCCTTTACTTCGGCATCTCTAATTAGCAAAAAGTCGGTTGGAAGATGTTAATTCTTGAAAATTCTTTTCAAAGTTGGCCTCCAATAGGGGCATTATCATCTCATATTGAGCATTCGAGAATTCTTGTTGATTTTTTTCAAATGCCCATGAAGGATTTTTGTCTTCAATCATCAAGCAATTTTGGAGACTATTTTCCAAGTACTCCTCCAAGGCTTTTTGATTTTCATTTCCTCCATCAAGGAGGCACTCTGTCATGAGCTTGAACTCTCCATTTTGACCATTCTCAACTTCTTCCACTTCCATTTCCCTATCATTGTCACAACAAAAAGTAGAATCGTCATAGTGGGAGTTCGGGGAAGGGATGAACAAATAATCACAATTAGCCCAATGACCATTTTGACCGCCACATCTATCACGTACGCTCCACTCATGGGTTCGAGATTGTGTGAACAATCCTCCCCCGGGAGACTTTAAACAAGTTTGCTAAAAGTGGGGTCCTCCACAATAAGGACAAGGGTCATCAAAGTATGAACATCTACCATCCAACCCATTTTCATGGAATGATGCCATTTTTTAAATAAAAATAAAATAAAGCAAAGAAAACAACTACACAGATATTCATAGGTTTGGACCAAAGCAAGTTAGCTTAAATCCCAAACTAACTCAATACGCCAAATTGTTCCCCGGCAACGGTGCCAAAATTGATAACCTTCAAATCCACTCCTCAAAGAGAAAGTTACACGGTCGTCGCAATATAATTTACCCAACTATGAGTCGAGGTCGAATCCACAGGCAACAATATAAAGGCGATTTAAACAAGTAAGAAATTATCATCAACTAAGCTAAGCCAAACACTTTTTCAATATTTGAATTTTTGATTTAAAATCTAACAAAGACAGAACTAAACTAGAAAGCAAGTAAAATGATCAATGGCCTCACAAGCAAAGGAAAATAAGAGAAATTACTCTCAAGTGATGATCCAATATATTTTACAATTTTATAACAATGAGCGGGTTAATGTTAATAGATAATGATTTCTAAAATCTCATTGAAAGTCTCTCAACCAAATCAATGAATTTCAGTCTAAGTTTTCTCAAGCCTTAGAGTGTGATGTTAAACACAATCAATTCAACCTTAAGTTAACTATCCTATCTCTAGCTCAAGTTATTTGATGGATTTAATGACCCAAATCCTTGCTATCTAACTCTTTTCCTAACTTTCACTTTCATTCTCAAGCAAAGTAAAAGTACTTAGGCACAAATAATGTTTGCAACCATTAAGAGACATTAAAGCATGAACAATTGATAGAAAAACATTAACTCACTTCATTAGAAATAAAAATCATTCAATACATAAGCATAACAAGAGATTTCATCCAACTTTGCAAATGAATATTTTCATAAACAAGATTAAAGTGATGGAATAAAATTCTACACACTTAGATATACAATACAAAGCAAGGAATTGAAGAAATGAGTAAAGGATTAAGAAATTTCTTGTCAAGATCTTCAAATCTTCAATCCCCAAGTGTGGATGCGAAAACCCTAGCTCTCCAAGCTTGTAATATGGCCAAAGATGATAAATGTTTGCCCCATGTCTTGCTTTTGTAGTTCCCAACTTTTTCCAAGTCCAAAAATAACAAAATAAGCCCTAAGTTCTCAGATTTGCAAAACTGTCCCGTTTTTGCACCTTTGGACGGAGTTTTTGCGGCGGCTTTGCAAAAGCGTCCGGTTGGCCTCTTTTTGACTTTATTTTCACTTGATTTCTTCCGATGCTCTTCTCAATCATATAAACCTATAAAATGGAAGTAAACGACATTAAATGCATTATTTTCTGAATCAAAACATAGCAACAATCTAAGATTAAAGAAGAAATAAATTGATAAAATACCAACTTATCAATATCAAATAAACATAAAATAAATAGATCATAAAAAGGAATGGAAATAAAAGGAAATTTGGAAAAAATGAAATAGAAAATAAGAAAAAATCACTTAAACATAAACATTGGATGTAAAGTGAAAATAACCAAATATTGGATGATATCTAACAAAAGTGACCAAGCGTTAGGTAAAGAACTGTTGGAGATATTACTTGATGATTTTATATAGGTTTTATATAGTGTGTATATTGTGTATATTTCATTCCTTGTACATATAACAATTCTGATTAGTTTTAGTTGATTAGTCTAGGCTGGCCCAATGTAAATACCCGGTCCATTTATCCAAGTATAAATAGGACTGGGCCCATCTGAATTGGTACTTTGGTTATTTTCACTTTCTCTCACAAGAAATAAAATACGGTTCCTCTCTTCCTTCTCTCTACGATTAGGGCTTTATCCCAATCTTAAATTTCCTTTGATTATCTCTTCGTCTTCAAGTTAACAAGAACCTGTTCTCCTTGTTCTAATATTGATTTGCCATTTTTCACTTGTGACCAAATGAAAATTTATGAGAAAATTATGATAAGGTGTCATAATTTATAAGTAACATATTGTTTGGGGGTTATGAACTTGAAAAGACATGGGGGTAATGGAGATTATTAAGAGTAGGAGTTTGGAGATGAAAATGTGTGAATTAAAGGATAAGTTTAATGCATATTATTGAAATAGAAGTTATGAAAATAAATGTGTGAGTTATGAAGATGACATTTGAAATGAAATAATGAAGAAAAAGACAAAAAAGGAGAAAAAAGATAAATAAGATCTTTTGCCTAGCTTTATTATATATAGAGATAAAGGTCAAAAACACATCTTAACTATTACTTTCTTTTGAGTTTCATACTTAAACTATCATAAGGTTAAGAAAACTACCTAAACTATCACTATCTAGTTTGCAAAACATACCTGAACTAAATGTGTGAACTCACTCTCCAAAAGGCAAGTAAAGCTGAAATTTTCTCAAAAAAATTGTCCACATGCAATGGCATAAGTAATGCTATGTTGGCACTTACATGGAAATCCAAAAATAATATTTTTTTATTAAAAAAAAAAACTGCATTATTTTTTTTAAAAAAATCAGCATTTAAAAAAATCAGGATTTTAAAAAAAATAATGAAAAAAATAATTTTTGTAAAAAAATAATCAAAAAATTTAGAAAATCATTTAAAAAATGAAAAAGTTGTTTTAAAAAAAAGTGAAAAACTAAATAATCAGTTTTCTTATTATTTTAAAAAAATAACTTTTCCATTTTTTAAACTATTTTTTTATTTTCTATAATTTTTTATATTATTTTTCAAATTGTTTTTTTAAAACAAATAGTGTTTTTTTTTTTTTTTAATTTTCACTATAGGTGCCATTGTGATATTATTTATCCATGTGGACAACACTTGGCAACGTTTTTATATAAAATGGAGAGTGTAGATCACATATCATTCAAGAATAATTTGAGGTGTGTTTTGCAAATTAGATAGTGATAGTTTAGTTAGTTTTCTCAACCTTCTGATAGTTTAGGTATGAAACTCAAAAAAAAAAAAAAAAAAGGTATGTTTTTGACTCCTGTCTCTTATATATATATATATAAATTAATTAGCGGACATATTAGAACCAAAATCGATATGTACATACATTATTATTCGAATCAAGAATCAACAATTAATTATGGCCGCATAATGTGTAAAGGGAAAAGCCATATCTTTAATGTACTTCAAAATTAAACGGGGATTCTGAATCGGATCTAAGAAATTTGTCTGTTAAAGACTAAACTAGTGTGTACATATCAATATACTTCCATTATCTCGTGATACTGATATGATATCCCATGCAGGTTGCTTTATTTTATTTTATCAATATTATATTGTTGTTCCAAAACGTGTAAAACGAGAAGAAACCAGCTGCGTTGAATCTCCTCTTGTCTCTTCGGTCTATTTTAAATATGGGGCTTGCTAAAAGTAACTAGTCCAAGATAGTTAGTATGTACTCCCTTCGTCTCATATTACTTGGTCATATTACTAAAATTTGGATGTTCATGAGTCGGTTTGGGTCGGTTTTGGGTTAAAACCAAAACCAAACCAATCTAGTCAGTTTTAAAATTATTAAAACCAAACCAAACCAAATATAATACATATCCATCGGTTGGTTGTAGTCGGTTTGGTTTGATTTGTGTCCGTTTTTTGGTTTTTAAGAAAATTAACGGTTTTCTCTCTTTCATGTTTTTTCCCTGCAATTAGGAGAGAATTTTCTATCTTTTTCCAACTTATAATCCATTATTAACCCTTTTATTGGAGTAGCTATAGTTTCTTGCATTATGGAGAAAATGTCTTAGGATTTATGATTTAAATTAAGTGAATAAATTTTATAAGAAATACAAAAAACAAATCTAGGTAAATCTCATATAGTTATTTCTTTGAATAAATGAGTTCGAATTCATGGTTTTTCTTTTTTAAAATCGGCTTAAGGTATAAAGTTCATTAGCCTATTAGAGATAAAATAAACTTTTGCTTAAAATTATATAAATTATTTAAAAGTATTTATAAAAATTAATCTATTGTATATATATATAATTATAAAAATTATGCATAAAATTTGTCGATTCGGTTCAGTTTGCTTTTAGTAAAATCAAAACCAAACCAAATATTATTGGTTTTTAAAAATCCAAAACCAAACCAGACCCAAGTAAATATCGGTTTATTCAATCGGTTTGGTTTGGATTTTCGGTTTGGATCGATTTTTAACCAAACCATGAACACCCCTAACTAAAAATATATGTCCCAAATTATTTGTTCATTTACAAAATCGAGATAAAATTAATTAAATTTTTCCCATCTTACCCTTAATATTAAATGTTCTTGAAAGTAGACAATATTGATTAGAATGTATTTATTGGAGAGAGATAGGGACAAGGTAGTAACATTTATCTTTTATTTATGATTTTTTAAGGGGCGTACAAAAGGAAAAGTGGCCAAGTAATATGGGACAGAGGGAGTAATACTTTAAAAAAAATCAAGATATAATTATTAAGTAGTTATCACCTTTACCTTTACTCAAAGGCAGATTCAGGATTTGAGCGTGGACTGGACACTGATATTTTTAACATATGTCAATTACTGGAGGCGAAAAATCACCCGTGCATTCATGAATATAGTCATTTTTGAATAAACAATAAACATAAACAAAATGCAGTATCTTTCTTCAAAATGTACTCCAACCATCTAGAAAAGGACTAACTAACTGAAGAAAACATGTAACACTACTTATTTCTACATAGAATGACTCACTTTATCGTTACATAACGGATTTGATAATATAACACAATGATATTTTTTAATAATAACGAAAACAAAAAGTAGAATGTCACGTGATGATGGTGTTGTAAGTTGTAAACATTAACCATCAAGCTTTCTATAACACAATAATATTTTTTAATAATAACGAAAACAAAAAGTAGAATGTCACGTGATGATGGTGTTGTAAGTTGTAAACATTAACCATCAAGCTTTCTATTTCAAACTTGACTAGTTTTGTTTCATGTTTTAATCAGAACTAGGGTGTACAAAGTAAACTGATAAACCGCATCAAATCGATAAACCTAGTCAAACTGAGAAAAAAATCCGACTAGTAGTTTGGTTTGACTTGGTTTGGTGTTGGAAAAAAAAACTACCATAATTGGTTTGGTTTGGTTTTGGCTAAAAAAAAGTCAAACCAAACTGATCCGACATTACGTGTATTCGATTTTTAAAATATTTTATACATAAAAATATTTATTTTTAATGTAATTTGTAAATATTTCTTAAATTTTTTCATAGTTTTTTGTCTTTTATAATATTATTTTAAGTTTGAACTTAGAATTTTGAATGTCGATAAGTTTTATATCCCATAGATGTTAGTAACTCAAATAAAGAGTAAATCAAAACCAACTCAACACTAATGCTAACAAAAGAAATTCAATTCTAACACTAGGAATGAAAGTAATGTTGGATATCTATTCTTTAGTTTTGCATAATTGGTTTAGAGCGTAAAAATACATAGCTTAATTTTTTTCTTTGTCATGTAATTAATACTTATTAGTCGTACTTATTTTAGCATAACTTAGTATTTAGATTAAAGTCATTTTTTTTATGGCTTATTAATTAGCAACACTTATTTTAACCGATTTTATTATCTTTTTTGTTGAATATTTTAATACGATGTCATCACCCATCTCACATTTTGTGTTATTTTCTTAAGAAACACCTTAGTTATATAGTTGTATCTTACTAGGACTAAAGAAATATTTGAAGTAAAAGTCATATGCTTTGTATGAAGACTTTTTCGGAAAGAAAACCCGAAAAATCCGAGAAAATCCGAAGTTGAAAAACCCAAATTTTATTGATTTGGTTTATAAATTTAAAAACCCGACGCAATTGATTTGGTTTGATATTTGAAAAATTCGAACCAACCCGGTCTATGAAGACCCCAAATCAAACTATACTATTGGTTTCTCTTCGCCGAAAATAATAAAACTTTAATTAATGTGCTGCCAATAAGTATCTAGTGTGTCAATTTTATTGATGGTCATTTTCATTTTATTATATCAAAATTACTAATTTTTTTTTTTTTTTTTTGGTATAGAAAAGGTCACTTTACTTAAAATATTAGAAAAGTCACTAAATAATTTTTTATAATTATAATGTTACTTGACTTTGTCTAGATATTGCAAAAGACAACTGAAGCAAAACTTTGTGACTTCTTCGCTACAAAATTAGTTAGTAATTTTAGTGAATTTTAGATAAAATTAAATGACTTTTTAATTTAAAACTAATTTTATATGTAGCACAAAACAAAGAGATTTTTTCATCACTATAACAAATACTCTCCGTCTCAATTTATATGGTATCATTTGACTTGACACGGATTTTAAGAAAAAAAGGAAGAGGAAAGTGTGCTACGTACGTAAATTGAGTAACAATAACTTCCTTAGTGTTTTGAAGGAGTGCCTTGACGTAACTGGTAAAGTTGTTGCCATGGGACCAGGTGGTCACCGATTCAAGCTGTGGAACAGCCACTTGCAGAAATGCAGGGTAAGGCTGCATACAACAAACCCTTGTGGTTCGGCCTTTCCCCGGACCCCTCGCATAGCGGGAGCTTAGTGCATTGGGCTGCCTTTTTTGATAACTTCCTTAGTGTTATTTGCCTACTAATTGTGTCTTTCTTATATATTTTCACCATCCATTACCTATTTTTCATGAATATTTACAGAAATTTAAATGATAAAAGTTTACAAATGAAAAGGAAAAAAATATACTATAAAAAAAAAAAAAGGGATATTATCCATGTGATTTGAAACCTCGTGTAAATGGGAATTACCCAGGCCTTTCCTTATGCTTTAACTGGAGAAAAGGATAAAAATAGTCCCTTAACTATGATAGTAGGTTCAAAATAGTCCCTTAACTATGAATGTTTTGGTCCTTTAGTTTGCCCTGATTAACATAAATTTTTTGATAACTTCAAAATAGTGTTATTTGCCTACTAATTGTGTCTTTCTTATATATTTTCACCATCCATTACCTATTTTTCATGAATATTTACAGAAATTTAAATGATAAAAGTTCACAAATGAAAAGGAAAAAAAATATACTATAAAAAAAATAAAAAAATAAAAAGGGATATTCCGCTGCCAGGATTTGAACCCAGATTCCGTGTAAATGGGAATTGCCAGTGCTACAGCGGATTTCTTATGCTTTAACAATGCAACAAAAATAATTTATCTTAGATTTGTGGCATAGTTTAAACTTTATGTTACATAGAACCTCCAAGTTTTATTTTTTGAGCAAATGGAACTTTTATTTTTTGGAAAAGGGTCAAATATACCCCGACATTATCGAGAAAAGGGTTAAATATCCCCAAGGTATTTGATCGTTATATTTTGTGTACCTCTAAATAATCATAAGGGACTATTTTTAACCAACCCTCATAGTTAAAGGACCATCTTTTGAGGTGTTTAAATATACATAGTTAAGGGACTGTTTATGTTAACTTGTGGCAAACTTAAAGGACAAAACTTTAAGTGCATAGTTAAGGGACTATTTTGAACCTACTAATATATATTTTTGTCCTTTTCTCTTTTGCAACAAGAATAATTTATCTTAGATTTGTGGCATAAAATTATCCAAGTTTTATTTTTGAGCAAATGGAAATGTCAAATATAGATATCGACGTTATATTTTGGGTCCAAATATACCCTTCTCATTATCGACTTTGAGTCCAAATATATCAACGCGTTAAAATTGTCTCACTGGACTGATATGACACGAAATTGACAACCCCAACCCATTTACCCTCTCTTCCCCTTCTTCTTCCACCACTACCATCTTCTCCCCTCCACAACCTTTACAACCATTAGCAATGAAATGATTTTATTATACTTCTAGAGGGAGTTTAGGTCTTAATCTAATGAACTTCCTCCAGGATTTTGATAACCACCAATGAGTTTATAAACAGAGGATTGGATCTAACCAAAAGAAGGATCCAATTTCTTCCATATCCGAAATTCCAAAATTTCAGTAAAACGACAAGCCAATGATTATTAATAACAAGGCATCATATATTTATTGATGCATTCACGCATTTATTCAAATTACACTTTAATGTGTCAGTACGCCACCATTGGAAAACCGCATTCTTCATCAATAAAACAGCGGAAAATGTCGGAAAAAATGAAGATTAATAGAAAATTGCATTCTTCACCCATAAAACAGCGAAAAAATTGCTGAACAAAGAAAAATTCACTAGAAACAACATGCTTCTGCTTAGCTGTAAAACAGAGTAAACTTTATTACAATAATCATTTTTCATCTGCTTAAACTGAGGAAATTCTGCTAAAACTGAGAAATCGAATAGAAAACTGCATTCTTTAACTGTAAACCGGACTGAATATTGTTCATTAAACTGCATGTAAACCGGACTGAATATTGTTCATTAAACTGCATTCTTGATCAGCTGAACAGCAAAATTATCAACTGATAAATTATAAGTTGGGGGGGGGGGGGGGGGGCGGGGGGGGGGGGTTTGCTAATGGTTGCAAAGATTGTGGAGGGGAAGAGATGGTAGTGGTGGAAGAAGGGAAAGAGATGGGTAAATGGGTTGGGGTGGTGAGGTGGCATGATATGTGGTGTCTACCTCATCGAGTTATCAATGCCACGCCATATCTCGTGTCCACCTTGGACAATTTTAACTGAGGAAAGGTATATTTGGACTCAAAGTATAAAAGAAGGGTATATTTGAACCCAAAGTATAACGAGAAGGGTATATTCGGACCCAAAGTATAACGAGGGGTATATTTAACTCTTTTCTGATAGTACAACTGTACGGGGTATATTTGACCTATTTCCGTTTATTTTTCCCCTCAATCTTAGATGACTAATAGAATCTTGTTCACGAGCGAATCTGAGTGTGACATTTTTATGAGGATGTGTGTGTGCGCACAAATTTTCATTCACTAATTTTTATGAGGATAACAATTTCATTGTGAGATTGAAGGTAAAATCAGATTTTCCAAGGACTGTTCATCAATACACACTTTTATATTTAGAAATATTTTAACTTTAAACTTCTCAATTTACCTTTAGTGAGATTACTTATAGTCACAAAAGTATCTCTGAGTTGTTTTATAAAAACTTAAAAAAAAAAAAAACTTTTTCCCTCTTACACTCCGCATCTAAACAAGCTGCGTCATATAAAATGAAACTGAGGAAGTATTTAACATGATAGTTAAAAATGTTCACGACGGTAATGATGGTTATTAGAATACAAACTTGTGACATGAGGATTTGAACTGAAGCTTGTCGAGATTCGCTTAGTAATTATATGTGAAAATTTTCTTTTTTCATTTTCAATTTCAGGATTATGTATGAATATCTTGTAATGTATGTGATCTTTGAAGGTTTGATTTGAATTCAATCATGGGAAATTGTTGACATTGGTATTTAAAGATTCGATATTAAATTTGGTGTCGTAAGTTGATCATTTGGACTAAATTTGAAGCAAAACGTGGTAGTGCAATTTTTATTTGAAGCAAAATGTGATGGTGAAATTTTTACCAAGTGAGTTATAGTGATTTAGGATTCGGTCAAAAATTATGGCGATCTGTTAGGACTTTTAACCAGGTACTTTATGCCCATCAATCTGAAATTTGTTAGGATTTGCGACAAGGCATATGTTTTCCCCATTAATTTGAAATCCTAGTGATTACCTAATGTTGGTCGCCAATATATTTTTTCGAACCATTTCCAAATGAGGTTAAAATTTAAACAATGATATTAAAAATCTTATTTGTGCAAGTCATGATAAATATATGATAATATGAATAGGAGTATATTTTAAGCCCGATACATTTTCTTTTTTTTTTTTTTTTTTTTTTTTTTTTTTTGTTTCATTACATAAGGAGATTGGGATAAGGGAAGGAGAATAATGAGAATTTGAGAAACACAAACATATACATATTATATATGTAAGACTCTTACCAATAGTTCGATACCACAGACATAAACATGACTGAATTATATTGTTGTGATGCAAACAAGCATTCATATAATGGTAATAACAATACCAATATATCCGGTGTAATTTCATAAGTGTGGTCTGGAGAGAATAGGATGTGATACATCAGACCTTACCCCTATCTTTGTTAGATAGAGATGTTATTTCAACATTCGTATTGTAGTAATAAATTATACTCCGTATATGGATATTAGACACAGCGGGATTTTGAGTTGTGCGTAGTGGTAGTAGTTGCAACTCAATTTTATTGCATCAATTTCCCTCTACCCATTATTATTATCAGACTCGATCACCCATCCTTAATAATATGATACAATTCTTACACCTAAATTTCTCTGTGCAAATTCAACAAGGTTGTCATATTCATTCTCATCAATATATCCATCACCATTAGCATCTGCAACTTTTATGCCACGACTGCCCATTAGCCTACTGAACCAACCACCACCATTTGCCCTTACAGCTTCTTGAAGTTCTTCTTTGCTTGTTTTCCCATCATTGTTTGTATCAAATCTCTTTAGCCATTTCTTGAATTCTTGCAAATTCATTTCAAGTTTCCCATCACTTGCAACACTTCTTCTATAAGTGTTCTTCAATGCCATTAATTCTGATTGAATTATGACAAGTATGTAATTATCTGAATGTTTGCTTAATATGTTGTTAAACATCTTCAGGAGACAATTCAATTTATATTAGTATGCTAGTGGTAATAATGTGTAAAGGTGATACGAAAATCTTCAAAGTTAAACGGCGATTCTGAATAGGATCTAAGAAATTTGTCTGTTTCCTAAAGACTAAACAATCGTGTATATACATTGTATAGTACTTCCATTATCTTACGGAGATACTGATATTACACCCTTAGCATGATTGTTGTAGTTTAATTTATTATTGTTGTCTCAAAACGTGTAAAACGATAAGAAAGCCATCGGGGTCGTTGTTCTTTTAGAATACAGTAACGTTGAATTTCATCTACTCCTTCCGGTCCATTTTAGTTATCGTGCTTACTAAAAGTAACCGGTCCAAAATGTATTACTTTAGAAAACTAAGATATAATTAATGATTAATTTCCACATTTAACCTTACACATAGGTGAATCCCAGATTTGAGCGTGAAGGGGGGTACCAATATCTTTTTAACATGGCTATATTAAGAGTTAAAGGGTCAAAAACATCTTAAGTATCACTTTTTTGTGGTTTCCTACATGAACTATCAGGTGTAAGAGTTTTCTACATAAACTATCACCAAATAGTTTGCAAAACACACCTCAACTATCAGTTGTTCACTTTTCCTACCTCAACTATCACCAACTAATTTGCAAAACACACCTCATTAAAAGTGAACTGATAGTTGAGGTGTGTTTTGCAAACTAGTTGGTGATAGTTTAGGTAGAAAAAGTGAAACACTACAAAAATACTGATAATTGCGGAGGTTGAAAGTGCAATTGGGGGAGGTTAAAAACCTCCACTATTTGTTGACATCAAATAATAGAGGTTTTTAACCTCTGCGAATTACACTTTCAACCTCCGAAAATTACCTGTTTTTTTGCAATGACAATGGATAGTTGAGGTATGTTTTGTAAACTAGCTAGTGATAGTTTAGATAGGAAACTGTCAAACCTGATAGTTCATGTAGGAAACTCAAAAAAAGGTAATACTTAAGGTGTGTTACAATTATCTCATATACTAATTATTAGCGATGAAAAGTCACTCATGCATCCATGAACATAATCATTTTTGAATAAAGGCCAAACCCATCGACAGACACATGTGGTTGTCCACTTCTTTCACTTGAGCACCTAAAGTCACCCTTGTTCCATTTAGACCGGTGGGTCATTACCTATTCCATTAGACACTTTTTGCACCGTTATTGGAGCAAAACCAATACCAAAGGCGCCACCTCATTGCACATCAATGCACCTAAAAAGCCCCAATTTTAATGGTCAAAACTCCACGAATTTACAAATTAGTGAATTTACAATTAAAATGAGTTGGCACAATTTAGTTGAGTTGGCACAATTTAAATGAGCTGGCATAATTTAATTGGTCACTTAATCCACATAGGAGACGACTGGTGTTGGTTTTGCTCACAATCTGAGCAAAAAGTGTCTAAGTGGAATAGGAATGGCACCTAAAGTGTGTCTAAATGGAACAAGCGACCACCCAGTGCTCAAGTGAAAAAATGAATCACACGCGTGTTTGTCAATGGGTTTGGCCTTGAATAAATAACAAAATGCAGTATCTTTCTTCACAACGTACTCCAACCATCTAGAAGACAAATTGAAAAATAAATAAAATTAAGAGTACTTATTCCTATGGGTGGGGTCGCCGGGGGGGGGGGGGTCTCTTCGGCATTAATAGGAAAAAGACTAACTGACACTTTTTTAGCTGATATCAAATAATATAATATTAGATTGTAGAAGTATATAATATGGCTAGAGAGCTTAAGGAGCGTGGATGTGATGCTTAAGCTTAAGTAGCTTTAGATGTGATGTAGATGTGATGACCCCCATCAGACACCGGTAAATTTGATCAACATATTCCGTATTATTTTGCTTATAACTATTTAAGAAATGAATGAAAACTTGTATAAGTTTTAATTTTTCTCATATCAAAATGGAGAAAAGTACTTCTCAAATGTTATAAAAATTAATCCAATTGTCTTGAAAATCAAAGAGTATGAATATAGGAGCATCCTTTCATTGCACCCACTACGCTTGCTTATGGAAGGAGATTTAAGTTAGACACAGAAAGAGAAACATTGATGATCTAGAAAATTAATTCTACATATATTTTTTTTTTATGTCTTTAGTGCATAAAAATTAAGGTCTTCGTAAAATAATAAGAAAATCCAATTAGTGCAAAGGACAACGGAAGCTGAGAATATAGATGTTGATCTTAGCTTTTGTTTTTGATTGCCAATATCTTGGGGGCGATCATAGTTATTATTTATTCTTGGTTGATTGGTATCGAACATTCTTTACCACTTAAAAGTTTGTATCACAGAGAAAATCAACTTAGGAGAAGGAAAAAGAAATATTAAAACACTGACAAAGTGAAAATCTCTTCTATTAATGGCTTAACATATCTGAAAAGTGGAGCTTCTGATTTTACTCCCTAAAGGTGCGAGAGAGATTATTATTCCAAATTTGATTTATTAAATCTTAGGATGCTTGAGTGACAATGACATACAAGCCCCGCTGATTATACTGTTGATTAATATAACACTTAAATTTTGTTTTTTGAATATCTTCAAACATTTCGATATTACTTTATTCAATTATTAGGTTAAATCGAGCCACTTTGATATTGGCATTTTTGCATTTCATAATTATATTATGTCGTAAGTGGCCTTAAGTACATGAACTTGAGCAGTTTTTCTATTTTTTTATTTTTTATTTTTTAAACTACTGTTGGACTATTTTGAATGATATAAGGGACATGACAAGGAGAGGCCACATCATACCCTTAAACAATTCAAAAAGTCTTAACGAGTGTTTGGATAAGTTAACAAATCAGGTTGACGGCTAGTCTATAAATATTTTTAGGTTTATCTAGCTAGTTATTTATATATTTGGTAAACATCAAAAAGAACTTAGGCCAAGTGCTTATATACGAAGGTCTCATTTTTCAACCATCCATTACCTATTTTCCCATGATAATTTACAAAAGTAAAATGATATAATATATTGCACAAATGAAAAGGAGAAAAAAATAGGGCAATTTGCACGATTGGCCTCATTCGGGGTGGTCTTTAAATTTTGCCTCTCAAATTGCTGGTCTTTAATTTTTGCTCTTCACCTAATACCACGAGATTTTGGGTTCGAACCCCGACTTAGTAAAAAAAAAAAAAATCGCAAGACAGAGTTTCGTAGCAAAATTAGGCCTTAAGGCAGAGGTTTCGCGAAAGCCTTGTCTTGAGATTTTTTTTTGACTGAGCGGGGTTCGAACTCAGAACCTCTAGGTATTTTCGGCCACTTTTTTAAATGAAGGACGAAAATTAAAGACCATCAATTTGAGGGGAAAAAATTAAAGACCAGTGCATTTGAAGGCCAATCCGCACATAAAAATGAAAAAAATATACTATCAAGAAGGGTCTTCCACTGCCAGGATTTGAACCCGGATTCCTTAAACTTTGGGAATTGCCAGTGCTACAGCGGATTCTCTATGCTCTAACAACGCAACAAAAATTACTTAGTGATTGGTGGCATAGAATAAACTTTAACCTAACATACCACCTCTAAGTTTTCTTTGTGAACAAATGAAACTTTTATTTTTGGCTTAGCACATATCCAACCCCTTCAACTTGTCAGGGTATTTCATTTAGACATTCGAACTAAGTCTTGTTCCAATTAACACCTCAGCTCCTAATAAAGTGTTCAATTAGACACTTTCAGTTCAAATTTTGGAAATCTTTTTGCGTGTGTTTCATTCGTCTATTAGGTGGTTAACTTAATCACATAGAACATGTCACTCATTTAATTATACGCAGCAACCTCAAGTAGAAAATGCATGGGATTTTATGGCTTATTAAGACAAATGCGTATAATTAAGGAGATGTCATATTTTGTATGGTCAACTTAATTACCTAATAGACGAATGAAACATGCCAGTGGCAGATTCAAGATTTTCACTCAGGGTGTTCGGAAAAATAATTGAACCTAAATATACACTGTAATATATGTTGAGGGTGTTCAAAAGTTAATATATGTACATAAACACATAAAATTTACCCTAAATATACACTGTAATTTTTTGTCCAGGGTGTTCGGGTGAACACCCTGGGCTCTTGGTACATCCGCCCCTGAAACACGCGCAACAAAATTTTCAAAATTTGAATCGAAAGTGTCTGATTGAAACACTTTATTAGGAGTTGAGGTGTTCAATGACTTAGTTTGAGTGTCTATATAAAATATCCTGACAAGTTTAAGAGACTATGTATGTATTAAGCCTTTATTTTCCTCTCAATTTTCTGGTACAACGACTTGCTTTCAGTTATAAAGGCTTCTCCGTGAATAATTGTTACACCTCGACGATTTCGTGATGCTGCGTCGTGAATGGACTGACGTCGGTCAAGTCAGATACGAGGCCTTCATGACTACAAGAGGGCGATTGGCAGCCTTAATGTATACACGATGAGATTTTTAAGTCACAGGACTTGGCGAAACTAGGTTCGTCATGAAAGCGAAGCATAAGTTATGTTTGGGAAGGTTCATGGCGATTGAACTAACGAATGTTTAGTAAGGTCTTGAGGACGAGTTATAATATCCGTTAAATCGTTAAGGAAGTGTTGCACAAGTATCAAGAATGTTCCATAAGGATCCGAGATCAAACGAAGCGACGAGAGCGAAATCGAAAAAACTGGGAATTATACGGTCATATATACGGACCGTATATTTTATACGGCCCGTATATCTGGCCGTAGAACCCTTCCAGTGAAGGGTGGTCTTCTGGAGGAAATATACGGTCCAATGTACGGACCGTATAAATTATACGGTCCGTATAGTGGACCGTATAATTTGGGTCGGGTTCGAACTCAATTTTTATATATGCACGGTTCTCTCTTCCGTTTCTCACTTTGCACCTCTCCAATCTTCTAAAAACCTCTAGAACTCTCTTTACAATACCTTAATACATATCCAAGAAGGGGAAATCAAGGATCAAACACTAAAAGTTGGTAGAATTAAGGGTGTGAATGCTTCCCAAGGGTAGATAGAAGTTGAGAATCTCTTTGGTATTGAAGTGAAGTTCTTCTCAAGTGGAGTATTCTTATCCAAAGACCATCTTTACGTAAACAAGGTGAGTTTTACGATTATTTTATGGTATTAATGATGTTGAGGGAGTATTATGTAAATGATAAGCATGAAGTTGTATTATAGTTATGGTTATGGGGAATTCCGAAAATGAGTTTGGAAATTGAATAATGTTTAATTGAGGGAATTTGCGTATTATGATATTATGGATGTCGTTGTATTGTTTGGGAGCTGTTTTGTTATATGAGGGAAAGTTGTCGAAACAAACGAAATGCTGCCCAATTTTCGTTAGCCTTATTCGCCTTAGTTTAGGCTTAAGTATGCCTTTAACCATCTAACCTTCGTGCGAACCCCTTTGTATGCAGAATTGTAAGTCGGAAGGAAAGCTTTTAGTCGACGTCGTTAAGGAGATACAAAGGTATGTAAGGCTATCCCCTTTTTCTCTCAAAGGCATGACCCTTATATTTTGATTCCATACATGTCATTCATCATATTTCTACTCCTAGAAATGCCAAAAGTCTATAGTTTCTGAAGAATCTTACGAAGACTCCAATCCGAAAGATTTTCAAACCTAAAACTCTAAATGATTTCATGACGTGACTGAGTGGGCTATAAAGCATATGGCCTCAGCTTGTGTCCGAGCGAGCTATATAACATATGGCCCCAGGCTATAAAGCATATGGCTTCAGCTTATGCCTGAGCTATATAACATATGGCCTCAGTTTATGTCACGGATCACCTAGGACACGACCAATGATGATGATGACGCCATAATGTACTCGGAGGGTTACGACCTTACGTCACTCCGAGAGAGCGCACTTTTACTTGGACTCTCATGCATGCTATGTATATTATATGTACATATGATATGTATATGTATATAGGGGATATGGGGAAAGGTGAGGCGCTATAGACGCATAGCCACCTGATCAGCTGGCATATTATGATATCATCCCGGACGCGGGCTATATGGGTGATGGATCAGGCCATACGTTCCACGGCAATATATCGATACATGATGATATATGGATCGGGCGCACGTTCCGAATAATACATGATATGATATTTACGTGTATGCATGCATGGCTCCGCCTTAAGAGGCAAGCAGTCCCCAGTTAGCTTCTCATCTTTATTTTATCTTCTTATTCTTCTGTTACCTTATGATGCATGCCTTACATACTCAATTCCTCATTCGTACTGACATCCTTTCTTTTTGGATCGTGCTCGTACCCATGTGTAGAAGGGAGACGACCCAGCTTCCTAGGAGTCAGATCCACTTGCACCAGAGCACTTCCATAGATTGGAGGTGTTGTCTCTGATATATTCTTTTGTGTATATATTTGGATGTGATGGGGTCCTGTCCCATTTTCATGACTTTAGAGTTTCAGTTAGAGGCTCGTAGATACTTGTATGTAGGTAACGGAGGTTATGTGATTCTTGATGTATATTTTGCATATCATTCTTGTCTTCGTGAGGGCTTATATATGCGGATATGTGTACATGTTTTATGAATGTATATGTGTACGGAGTTCGGGAACGATAGTAGTATGATGTATGGTGCTCGTCATATCCGAAATAGTTTCGGGTAATCCGTCCGTCGTAGCTAACGGCCGTTAAACAGTGGCGGTCGTGATAAAAGTGGTATCTAAATCTATTTTCATCCTAGGGTGTGTACGAGCCGTGTACGGTAGAGTCTTGTTTATGGGTGTGAAGCGCGCCACACTTATAAACGAGAGGCTGCGGGGCATTTAGGAATAATGACCGTCTTTCTTTTCGTATATCGTGCGGTAGAGCCATAATGTAAGGTTTCCCTTATTCTAATTGTGCGTTATGATTTCAGCGATGCCGACAAGAAAGAAGAAAATCTGCACAATATTAAATGCCGCCGAGGAAGGTACCAGCCGAGAGCCTCCAGCTGAGTGGGGACATGGCGAGGCATAGAGTGCTACTCCCTCGTATGCCACTCCCACTACTATTCCTCCAGCGGCAGAGGAGCAAGAGAGGGCTCCAGCTCCTGCCCCTATTGCTCCAGACCAGGATTTACGGGATGCCGTTCAGTTGCTGACTCAGTTAGTTGCCGCGCAGGCCCAGCGGCAGGGTGCGGGCTCAAGTGATAGGGCGACCAGTGCCCGAGCCCGTGATTTCATAAGCTTAAATCCTCTAGAATTTTTCGGATCAAAACCGGATGAAGACCCGCAGGGTTTTATTGATGAGGTATTGAGGACGTTGAGGATTATTCACGCTTCTGAAATTGAGTCCGTGGAGTTGGCTTCGTATAGACTCCGGGACGTAGCTGTTTTATGGTATATTAACTGGATTTCTTCAAGAGGGAAAAATGCACCTCCCCCAAAATGGCAAGAATTTGTGGATGCTTTTATTCGGCATTATTTGCCACCTGAGGTTCGTCGGGCTCGCGCAGATAGATTCCTGAATCTTGAGTAAGGAAATATGAGTGCCCAGGAATATAGTCTCCGATTCAATTCATTGGCTAGATATGCTCCGGCCATGGTAGCAGATATGGGAGACCGGGTACACCGATTGCGAGAGGCTTAGGGCCACACTTATTTAAGGATTGTTTGACCGCCTCGCTACTGGAAGGAATGGATATCTCGCGCATTCAAGCGCATGCTCAGAACCTGGAAGAACAACAACAGCCGCCAAGGGGAGAGCGAGCTATGGACAGGGGACATGGTAAAAGGACTAGATCAGCGGGTGCTAGCAGTGAGTACAGAGGAGGTCAGGGGCAGCAATATCCCAGACATTCAGGCCAGTCTGCATCTAGTGCACCTCCTCGATTTGCGGGCCGAAAGTTTGATCGTCCTATTTATTCTGGGCCGAGTCAGGGCTCGGGAGCTTCAGGTTCCCAGTATCGTGGTGATTCTAGCCAGAGGAGACCGCCGGTACCACGATGCAGTCAATGCGGTAAGTTACATCCGGGTCAGTGTCGCCGAGGCTCGGATGCTTGCTATGCCTGTGGTCAAGTTGGCCACATGATGCGTGATTGTCCGTTGAGGAGCAACGAGATGAGGTCCGACCTACGAGGTTCGGCGGCTGAGGTTCTTCATAGTCGATGCATCCGTAGAAGCCCGGACTTCCCCGTGTTCCGGCGGGCCGTGGCGAGGCGGAGAGGAGGGAGCCTCTAGTTCAAGCGATCCCCAGAACCTTATTTATGCATTGACCGGACGGCAAGATTTGGAGACCTCTCCCGACGTTGTGACAGGTATATTGATAGTATTTTCTTATGATGTTTATGCATTGATTGATCCGGGCTCTACCTTGTCATATATTACTCCTTACATTGCCGGTCGTATCGGGATAACACCCGAGCCAATCAAACCTTTTGAAGTGTCCACTCCAGTTGGTGACCCAGTAATAGCCAGGCAAGTGTACAAGGGCTGCGTAGTTGAAGTATGTGGCCGACACACCGTAGCTGATTTGATTGAATTGGAAATGCTGGATTTCGATGTCATTATGGGCATGGACTGGTTAGCTTCTTGCTATGCAAATGTAGATTGCAGGGCCAAGGTGGTCCGATTCGATTTCCCGAAGGACCGAGTTTTAGAGTGGAAGGGTAACCTTGCATCTCAAGGCGAGGTTTATTTCCTACCTCAAGGCAAGGAAGATGATTGCCAAGGGTTATATTTATCACTTAGTTCGAGTCCATGATACGGAAGCAAAGCCGCCGACTCTTTAATCCGTTCCGGTAGTGAACGAGTTTTCAGATGTATTTTCGGACGAGCTTCCAGGTCTTCCACCAGAACGGGAGATTGAATTCACTATCGATGTGTTGCCGGACACTGAGCCAATATTTATTCCTCCCTACAGAATGGCCCCTGCAGAACTGGAAGAATTAAAAACACAGTTGAAGGATTTACTCGAGAAGGGGTTCGTGGGCCGATTCATCGCCATGGGAGCACTCCGTCTTAATCGAGGAAGAAAGATGGATCCTCATGGATGTGTATCGATTATAGAGTTGAATGGGGTGACAATAAAGAATAAATACCCAACTTCGAGGATCGATGATTTATTCGATCAACTACAAGAAGCCAAATGATTTTTCAAGATAGATCTGAGGTCAGGATACCATCAAGTGAGAGTCAAAGAAGAAAATATTTCGAAGACGGCTTTTAGGACCAGATATGGTCATTATGAATTTCGGGTGATGTCGTTTGGTTTGACTAACGCTCCGGCGGAGTGTTCATGAATCGATGAATGATGTGTTTAGGCCATTCCCCGACTTATTTATAATTGTATTCATCAATGATATCCTGGTATACTCTAAATCGCAGGGAGAATATACGGAGACATTTCGTTGCATCGTTCTTGGAATCCTTCGAGCTCGCAAATTATATGCTAAATTTTCCAAATGTGAATTCTGGTTGAAATCTGTGACTTTTCTGGGTCACATTATCTTAGCCGACGGTATTCGGGTTGACACCCAAAAGATTGAGGCTGTGAAAACTTGGCCAAGGCCTACAACACCTACAGAAGTCCGTAGCTTTCTGGGACTGGCAGGATATTACAGAAGGTTTGTGGAAGGATTTTCCTCTATTTCGGCACCGTTGACGAAGCTAACACAGAAAGCTGCTAAATTTCAGTGGACAGATGCTTGTGAGCGGAGTTTTCAAGAGCTGAAAGACAGGTTGACCTCAGCCCCAGTCCTGACACTTCCAGAAGGATCAGAAGGTTATGTGGTGTATTGTGATGCCTCAGGTGTCGGGTTAGGCTGTGTATTGATGCAGCACGGCAAGGTCATTGCCTATGCTTCCAGGCAACTGCGAAAGCATGAGAAGAATTATCCGACCTATGACCTTGAGTTGGCTACGGTCATTCATGCTCTAAAAATATGGAGGCACTATTTGTACGGCGTCCATGTGGACATCTACACAGACCACAAAAGTCTTCAATATATTTTTAAGCAAAAGGAACTAAACTTAGGCACTATTTGTAGGCGTCCATGTGGACATCTACACAGACCACAAAAGTCTTCAATATATTTTTAAGCAAAAGGAACTAAACCTACGTCAAAGGCGATGGTTAGAGCTATTGAAGGATTATGACGTAAATATTCTATACCATCCTGGTAAAGCAAATGTGGTAGCTGATGCCCTTAGCCGTAAATCTATGGGTAGTCGAAGTGATGTTCCGCCAGAAAAGAAGGAATTAGCTCGTGAACTCCACCAGCTGGCTAGCTTGGGAGTTCGTTTAATGGAATCGGGCGATACAGGAGTTAATGTGCTTAACCCAGCTGTTTCATCCTTGGACACAGAAATAAAAGAGCGTCAATACGAGGATCCCAAATTGAAGTATTATAAAGGTGTGCAGTTCCTAAAAGAAAAGTCACCATTTGAAGTCTCAGCAGATGGGGTTCTCAGGTACCAGAATAGGTTATGTGTTCCGGATATTGCGGGACTTCGTCGTCAGATTCTGGAAGAAGCTCATTACTCCCGTTATTCCGTTCATCCGGGAGCGACGAAAATGTACCATGATCTTAAATTAATGTATTGGTGGGAAGGAATGAAGAGAGATATAGCCGAGTTTGTGGCCCAATGTCCAAACTGTCAATAAGTAAAAATTGAGCACCAGAAACCAGCAAGGCTCTTGCAAGAAATGAAAATTCCAACCTGGAAATGAGAGGCAATCAATATGGATTTTGTTGTTGGGTTACCTCGTTCCCGGCACAAGTACGACTCCATTTGGGTGATTGTTGATAGGCTCACGAAATCAGCACATTTTCTCCCGGTCAGATCTATATATTCAGCAGAAGACTATGCTAGATTATATCTCAAGGAGATAGTGCGGCTTCATGGCATTCCTATATCTATTATTACTGACAGAGGAGCACAATTTACAGCTAAATTCTGGAGATCCTTTCAAGAAGGATTGGGCACTCAAGTGAAATTTAGCACTGCATTCCATCCACAGACCGATGGGCAAGCTGAACGCACTATTCAAACCTTAGAAGACATGTTGCGAGCTTGTGCGTTGGACTTTGGCGGTAATTGGGAGGATCATTTGCCACTTATTGAATTTGCCTATAACAATAGTTATCATACCAGCATTCAGATGGCTCCTTATGAGGCCTTATATGGGAGGAAGTGTAGGTCGCCTATTGGATGGTTTGAAGTGGGAGAGACACAACTAATAGGCCCAGAATTGATCCAACAAGCGGTTGAGAAGATTAAGCTTATTCAGGACCGGTTGGTGATAGCTCAAAGCCGCCAAAAGTCTTATGCCGATAATCGCCGTAGGAATTTGGAATTTCATGTTAATGACTGGTTATTTTTTAAGGTATCGCCAATGAAGGGGATAATGAGATTTGGTAAGAAAGGTAAGCTTAGTCCTCAATACATTGGGCCCTACAAGATTGTACGCAGAGTAGGCCAAGTAGCTTACGAGCTGGACCTGCCCTCAGAGCTGAATTCAGTTCATCCAGTCTTCCATGTATCGATGCTTCGCAAATGCGTTGGAGATCCGACCAAAATAGTACCTGCAAGCGACATTCAAGTCACTGAAAAATTGACCTATGAAGAAGTTCCTGTTGCTATACTAGATAGACAAGTGCGGAAGCTTAGAAATAAAGAGGTCGCTTCGGTCAAAGTCTTATGGAGGAATGATAACAGAGAGGAGATGACTTGGGAAGCAGAAGAAGCTATGAAGATCAAATATTCGCATCTATTCCACCCCCAATGGAGACCCAAGGTGAAACATCAGTGCCCCCAGGTATGAAATGTTCTACTTTATTACTTCTGGGTCGTGTGTGACCATATTTCTTATTGTCGATGATGTAGCCCTGTGTGGCGATGTTATTTTGGGCTGTTGTGACAGGATGATAGTGCCAAATTACAAGGAAAACTCTGGCAAAATTTTCGTAGGAATTCCGAGAATTTAACATTCGAGGACGAATGTTCTTAAGGAGGGGGGGAATGTTACACCTCGGCGATTTCGTGATGCTGCGTCGTGAATGGACTGACGTCGGTCAAGTCAGATACAAGGCCTTCACGACTACAAGAGGGCGATTGGCAGCCTTAATGTATACACGATGAGATTTTTAAGTCATAGGACTTGGCGAAACTAGGTTCGTCATGAAAGCGAAGCATAAGTTATGTTTGGGAAGGTTCATGGCGATTGAACTAAACGAATGTTTAGTAAGGTCTTGAGGACGAGTTATAATATCCGTTAAATCGTTAAGGAAGTGTTACACAAGTACCAAAAAGGTTCCATAAGGATCCGAGATCAAACGAAGCGACGAGAGCGAAATCGAAAAAACTGGGGATTATACGGTCATATATACGGATCGTATATTTTATACGGCCCGTATATCGGCCGTAGAACCCTTCCAAAGGAAGGGTGGTCTTCGGAGGAAATATACGTCCAATGTACGGACCGTATATTATACGGTCCGTATAGTGGACCGTATATTTAATTCAGTCCGAACTCAATTTTTATATATGCACGGTTCTCTATTCCTTTTCTCACTTTTCACCTCTCCAATCTTCTAAAAACCTCTAGAACTCTCTTTATAACACCTTAATACATATCCAAGAAGGGGAAATCAAGGATCAAATACCAAAAGTTGATAGAATTAAGGGTGTGAATGCTTCCCAAGGGTAGATAGAAGTTGAGAATCTCTTTGGTATTGAAGTGAAGTTCTTCTCAAGTGGAGTATTCTTATCCAAAGACCATCTTTACGTAAACAAGGTGAGTTTTACGATTATTTCATGGTATTAATGATGTTGAGGGAGTATTATGTAAATGATAAGCATGAAGTTGTATTATAGTTATGGTTATGGGGAATTCCGAAAATGAGTTTGGAAATTGAATAATGTTTAACTTGAGGGAATTTGCGTATTATGATATTATGGATGTCGTTGTATTGTTTGGGAGCTGTTTTGTTATATGAGGGAAAGTTGTCGAAACAACGAAATCTTTGCCCAATTTTCGTTAGCCTTATTCGCCTAGTTTAGGCTTAAGTATGCCTTTAACCATCTAACCTTCGTGCGAACCCCTTTGTATGTAGAATTGTAAGTCGGAAGGAAAGCTTTTAGTCGATGTCGTTAAGGAGATACAAAGGTATGTAAGGCTATCCCCTTTTTCTCTCAAAGGCATGACCCTTATACTTTGATTCCATACATGACATTCATCATATTTCTACTCTTAGAAATGCCAAAAGTCTATAGTTTTTGAAGAATCTTACGAAGACTCCAATCCGAAAGATTTTCAAACCTAAACTTCTAAATGACTTCATGACGTGACTGAGTGGGTGGGTTATAAAGCATATGGCCTCAGCTTGTGTCCGAGCGAGCTATATAACATATGGACCCAGGCTATAAAGCATATGGCTTCAGCTTATGTCTGAGCTATATAACATATGGCCTCATTTTATGTCACGGATCACCCAGGACACGACCAATGATGATGACGACGCCATAATGTACTCGGAGGGTTACGACCTTACGTCACTCCGAGAGAGCGCACTTTTACTTGGACTCTCATGCATGCTACGTATATTATATGTACATATGATATGTATATGTATATAGGGGATATGGGGAAAGGTGAGGCGCTATAGACGCATAGCCACCTGATCAGCTGGCATATTATGATATCATCCCGGACGCGGGCTATATGGGTGATGGATCGGGCCGTACGTTCCACGGCAATATATTGATATATGATGATATATGGATCGGGGCCATGTATGTTTGGCCACGTTCCGCAGCAATACATGATATGATATTTACGCTAATATACGTATGGCTCCGCCTTAAGAGGCAAGCAGTCCCCAGTTAGCTTCTCATCTTTATTTTATCTTCTTGTTCTTCTGTTACCTTATGATGCATGCCTTACATACTCAGTACCTCGTTCGTACTGATATCCTTTCTTTTTGGATAACACGTGCTCGTACCCGTGCAGTGAACGGGGAGATGACCCGGCTCCTACGGGAGTCGATCCGCTTGCACCGAGCACTTCCATAGATCGAGGTACCGTCTCCTCGATATATTCTTTTGTGTATGTATTTGGATGTGATGGGGTCCTGTCCTATCTTCATGACTTTAGAGTTTCAGTTAGAGGCTCGTAGATACTTGTATGTGGGTAACGGAGGTTATGTGATTCTTGATGTATATTTTGCATATCATTCTTTTGCTGCCGTGAGGGCTTATATATGTGGATATGTGTACATATTTTATGAAGCATATATGTGTACAGGTTCAGACGATAGTAGTATGATGTATGGTGCTCGGTATCTAGTTTCGGGTACCCGTCACGGCCCTCTAGGTGGGTCGTGACAATACTATAATCTTAGTCAAGAGCGAATCTTAGGGTGACAAATTTTTATCCACGACTATTACATTTATAGGCCTATCCATTGACCTAATGTATACAACATGTATTGTTTCATTTGCACCATATCCTCTTTATTTTTTTACGATTTACACCAAACACAAGTAATGATATGTGTGAGTGCATAACTTTTCATTTGTTATCATTCACTAATTTCTATACTGTTGACAAAATTTGGTTGTGGGGAGAGGAGAAATATCAAAACTTACAATATAGTAATATTAGTAGGCATCTTTCACACATAGAGGTCTAGCCGTGCACATAGGTCTGATTCTTATTACTCTCTTCCGCTTTTCTATCCCCAAATATAATGAAAAATTATTACATTTACAGGCCTATCCAGTATCCATTGACCTAGGGTTAATGCACAATTTACCTTCTAAGTATGAACCTTTTTGAGTCTTCAAATGAGCTGGTCTTTAATTTCTATCCTTCAAATGGCCAGGTTTTTAATTTTTGACCTTCGAAATCGAACTTATGCCTAGTTCAGGAAATAATTTGTGGGATATTTTGATGAAAAATATAAACTTATGCTTTCCGAAAAAAGTTGTTTGCATTGAGGAACAAAAATTAAAGACCTACTAAGACCCACAAAATAGGGATAAAAGTGCAAATGGCCAGTTGTTTATCTCGCATATGCTCGTCAACAAAGCACGCCTGGGTAAATTTAGGTTCTACAAGCAGAATTATAACGAGTTTGATCCAAAGAAAGTCAGCTAAAAAATTAACACTTAAGGCTTATTTCAAAAAAGCCCAATTAGTTGGAAAGGTGCTATTCTACAGGGAATTTTCTTTCCGCTAGACGTAATTACAGAAAAATAATGGGCAATGCAGGAATGCCTTATTTTGGGGTGGTCTTTAATTTTTGGCCCTCAAATTGGTGGTCTTTAATTTTCGTCCTTCACCTAATACTCCAAGGTTCTGGGTTCGAACCCAACTAATCGCAAGGCGGAGGTTTAAATTCGCAAGGGAGAATTTTGCCTTCAAAACTCTGCCTTGAAATTCTGCCTTAAGACAGAGTTTTTCCCAAAACTCTACCTTAAGGTAGAGTTTGAAACTCTGGTCGAATCACGACAAAATTCTATCTTAAGTGCAAAACTCTGTTTTGCGAATCCAAACTCTACCTTACGATTTTTTTTTTTTTTTAATTTTTGACTGAGCGGGAGTTCGACACCTAAACCAAGGAGTTCTAACAAAGGGAAAAATTAGAGACCACCAATTTAATGGCCAAAAATTAAAGACCACTCCAAAATAAGGACATTCCTGCATTGCCCATTATTTTTATGTAATTACTCGTCTAGCTATCATGACCCGACCCGAGGGCCATGACGGGCACCCGGTGCTAACCCACCCGGGCACCTCTTATCGTACATGCGTATTTACATCTAGGTGGACCACATAACTTACTCATAATTTACATACTTTAACAGTGCTAATCTCATTGGGAAACAATACATTTATATCATCATTCACAACTATGCCCAAGTCGATATACATAAGCCGACGAGGCCATCAAAAGGATGTAAAAAATATAAGCCAACAAGGCTAAAGACATCTAACCATACACAACTGTCTACGAGCCTCTAAGAAGAGTATGTCACATCATATAGGCGCGACAGGACCCCGCCATGCCCATAGGTATGTACACAAAAGAATAAATACCAAAAGTTGTAGCCCGGCACTTATCAAACATATGAAATGGAGCTCCATAATTACATACTTTACGTAGGCCCTGAACAAGATATCTATGGATCAAGCCTGTCTCGCTGTCCACCTGCGGGCATGATGCAACGTCCACAAACAAAAGGACGTCAGTACGAATAATGTACTGAGTATGTAAAGCATAAGCAACATCATAATAAGAGCATAAGAGACAGCATAAGAAATAGCATAAGATAGGAGAATAAGGAGATAATAGGCATCATCGTAATTACTTACTTGTCTTTCATAGGGACCTTCCATTTCTAATGCATACTCGTATACATACATACATACATATACATATATCCATATCCGTATCCATATTCGTATTTGTATTCATATACATATTCGCATTTATAGCATACCCGACCATGAAGGTTCGGTGGTTTCACATACCCGGCCATGATAAGGCTCGGTGTTATATATATCTGGCCCTACCAAGGCTCAGTGTCATCCGTACCCAACTGCAGTGGTGTGCGCGCGATAGGTATCATACCCGGCCATATAAGCTTGGTGTTACATACTAGTCATACATATTTAGACACGTATACATAAGGGTCCATAAGTATCATCAACATCATTACACTCATCGTTTTCGCTATGTCTATCCTTGGAGGATCAACTATCATATAAAGGATGCAATGGAATCATGAAAGTATCGAGGGTCATGAGCTTTAGTGACTTTAGAGATAGAACCATTTGAAGAACGTTAAGGAACTCATGAAAGTGTATGTATGTATATATATATATATATAGCCAAGGAACCATGCCTTATTGAAAGAAGGGTTAGCCTTACATACCTCCTTGTCTTCTCAACTATCTAACGTTCACCGTGGGAGCTTAAACAATCTACATTTAGAAGGATTCGTACCATGGTTAAGCCTTAATGATACTCTTAAATTCAAACTAAAATAATTCATAGTTTAATGAAAATTGGCCAGCATTTCCCCTATTTCGTCAACTTCCATCATATTACTAAACAACTCCCAACAACCACAATAGCATTCACAATACACTCATAGTATCATAATCAAGTAATCACATTATACTAAGCCTTTAAAATTCATCCTCATATTCAACCTATACTAGCAACTTTATACCAACCTTTGCACATTTCGTATAACGCTTCTACATCACCATTATTACCTTCCATAACATGATTATATCCATATCATACTAAGAATCATGATTCAATATAGATTACTACTCATAAACATCATAAAAGCTACATTTAGACTTCATTTTCTACCTTCTCCTTCTACCCAAGTTTTGCTACAACCAAACATTCTCAACAACATGAAATAAGCATGGAAAATAACCTCTTCATCCCATAGAAACAAGCTTTGGAGCAGCTATCAACTTTGTGCAAAACCCTAGCTACAATGCCCAAGTTTTCTTGTAGTCTACAAACCCTAAGAAACCTCCTAATGTATGAACACTTTGATCCTTGCCTCTTGATCTTTGTTTTCTCTTGGATTTGAGTGGAATGTGCTTAGAGAAGGGTTTTGAGCTCTCAATACATGTAGAAGATGAAAAATGAAATAAAAGAACCTAAGGCATCTATTTATACAAAACTTGAAAATCTGCTCGACGGATACTATACGGATACTTATATGGTCTGTATAACATTGTACGGTCCGTATAAGTGGCCGAGGTTCACCACCATGAAAATTATCTCCCTGCTGGGAGTTATACGGACCCCTTATATGGACCGTATAAAGTTATACTGACCGTATAAGTGGTCGTATAACTCCACTTCCCTGAAATGGTTCCCGTCGTTTCGTTTGATCTCCAATCCTTATGGAACCTTCTTAACACTTGTATAATACTTCATTAACCACACAATAGGCTCTATAGCAGCCCTTCAAGATATCACCACATAAACATTAGCCCAATCATAGCGGATCCTTTCTGAACATGACTTACATTTCGCTCTCTTCAACAAACTAAACTTCACATATTCATATAACTTTGAAATCTTATTGTATGCACCTCAAGCTATCTAATCCTTCGCTTAACCCCGTAGGGATTTCATAATCACCTTAAGCTCACATTAGCCTATCCATAAGGCAACACATACGGAATTTTTGAGGTGTAACACTAGCAGACTAGCACCTTCCCAACTAATTGGGCTCGATATAGCCCAACAGCTTTGGGCTAAGGCGTGCTTGTTGACAGGCCATGAGAACCGGTTATTTGCACTTTTGTTCTAAGTTTGTGCTGGTCTTTAATTTTTGTTCCTCAATGCAAACAACTTTTTCGCGAGCATAAGTTTATATTTTTCATCAGAATATCCCACAAATTATTTCCTGAACTAGTCATAGGTTCGATTTCGAAGGTCAAAAATTAAAGACCAGCCCATTTGAAGGATAAAAATTATAGTTTAACTTAATTACTTCTCATAGCAAACATTTGTATATTAATGACATTTAGTGACTATATATATATATATATATATATATATATATATATATATATATATACACACACAAAGTAGAATACCCATCACATTATTCACTTCCAACCCGACGCTCTCATCTCTCTCCCCTCTTCCCCACTGTTCCGCCACCGGCCACCACTGCCGGAGCTCCGGCAAAATCGACAAAAGTTCATTTTTGACCGGAAGTTTGACGCCGCCATGGCTGCTCTATTTTTCATGGTTTGATAGAAGGATGTCGTGTAACTGCTATGGCCTCGGATTTTTAGTTTGACGCCGCCATAGCTGCTCTATTTTGACCGGAAGTTTGACGCCGCCATGGCTGCATAGCCAAAAAGGAAATCAACGGCACAACAGATCAGAAAAATTTCAATCGAAGAGGGAAGTTTTTGACCGGAATTTTTCAGATCTAAAGGTGACGGTGATGATGACAGAGAAAAGAAGGTGAAGGAGAAGAAGGTGTACACAGATCCGATCGGAATTTTTGACCGGAAGTTTTTCTCCAGATCTGTGTATACATACAGTTTTTTTTAGATTTGTGTATACGTACGGTGTATACATACACGGCATATAATATTTTTTGCGTTTTTCGAAGAAGATCTTTTTGTATACAAATGAATAGAGTGAATTTACGCCTGTATACAAATGAATACAATCAATTTTATTTTTTGTATTCAATATTTTGAGTGTATTCTTTTTTTTTTTTTTTTTTTTTGGTGTACATATGTTGTATACAGTGTTTTTCGCATGTTTTTATTAATATTTTTGGTGTATCTATGTTGTATACACCTGTATTTGTTGTATACATATCGAAAAATATAGTGTTTGTTAATTTTTGGTGTACATATGTTTTTATGTAGTCATTTTTTACTCGCTGTATCTATGAATACAGCAAGCCAATTTATGAATACAAATAATCATTTTCATGTATACAGTGAAAAATAGGATTTTTTTTTTTGTTGTTGTATTCATGAATACAATGAAAATAAAAAATGAATACAGTAAAAAAACGTATAGAACCATTGATAGCTGGGTTGTTGCTACAAAATGTAATTAGTGAAACATATGCTATGTGGCTTGAGTTAAGCCCAAATCTTTGTCATTTATGTAGTTTGCCCAAAAATTAAAGACCAGCTCATTTGCAGACTCAAAAAGGTTCATACTTAGGAGGTAAATTGTGCATTAACCCCTAGTAAGTGAAAACAACGGTATGTATTAGCCAATCAAATTACATCAAGAATTATCCAGAAATATAAGTGTATGCAAATGAAAATGACGAAGTGGTTAATGAAAAATATAACCCCATAAGATGCTAAAAAATTATACAAGTAGATAATGAAAAATATAACGCTATGAAAATGGGGTACTCTAGCACACACACAAAAAAAAACGTATTATTGTGAAAAGTGTATTAAATTTAAACTTATAAAAATGATTAGTTTAGCAAGCTACATCTTTATGTAAAACATGACGTGGGAATTTGAGTAATTAAAAGTGACATTGCTTTAGGCCACTGAAAATATAAAACAGGCTTTAATTTTCGTTCTTTTTTCGTCAGCTTATCTTTTCATATTTTTTTTTCTAAACTCAAAAGATACTTATCACATAATAATCAAAAAATGAACTTCATGAAATTGATGAACATCATATTTTTTTAGATAAAATAGGATAAAATAATCTTTTCTGATGGATAATCTTTTGAATTGATTAGAAGTTACAACAGTCTTCATAGATATATAGAAACTCCACACTTTTTGTACCAAAAACAATATTTGCTGCCATAAAAATTCACCAAATTTATGCAGAGGATTTTCATTATTTTCGTTCATCTGTTTCATTGTTTTAATTGTAGCGCGAAAGGAAAAAGATAAAGATATAAAGATAAAAAGCACCTGAACCCGTCATGTTTTTTGTTTTCCAAACTCAAAAACATAAACCAAACCCAATTCCTTTTCTCCTCCCTTTCATTGCCACTGGAATATATTTCACGGAGGAAACCCCCACCTATCTGCTCCCTTCTCTCTCTCTCTTTCTCTCTCTATCATATATTGAAAGATTTTGCCACAACAAATACAATTGATTAGTACTGTGCTTCATCAAGTTTACATACATTTTGCGAGCTTGTAAGGAGGTCATATATAGAGTGACGTTTACAATGCTGAGAAAATGAAGCTCCACCTTCATAGGAATGGACAGTCAAAAATTTGAAGAGCGACTCCATTTTCTTTGCAAATCATCTTCCACATAAACGATTGGCTCAATATTGTTATAGGGTGTTGGTTAATATTCTAATGTTAAGCATTTCTAGTTGAAAAAGATCTAAAAATACCTATAAAAAGCAAGTCGGAAAAGGTCTCAAATAAATATCACAAAGATAAAATCTACCTAAAATAAAGAAAATAGGAAAAGAAGAAAAGAAAGAGCCACATTGAAAAACAATTTACCAAAAAGACTGCATTTTTCTATGAAAACAGAGGGGAAGGGATGTGTAATGTTACAGGAGGAGGGAGAGGTTATAACTCATATATAAGAGTTAATAATGGATGTATTTTAAAGATGATTAGTAACGTGTCAGTTCATGTATGAGGTGTAATTATGTAGGAGTTAACGAGGTAATTGTTAAAAGAATAGGAAATGGTTGGAAGTTTTGTGCAGAAATACACCCACGAGAAGGACTGAAGAAAGCCTAATTGGGTTTTAATGCAAACCAAGTTAACTAGCATTAAAGGATGATATCAATATTTATCTTGTGAGGCTTTCTTAAGCAATTTAGTTAGTAGATTATGTATAAAAAATCTCAAAAAAAAAGAAGAAGAGAAAAATGATAAATAGGAATGCTAGCCATAAAGAGGTGTCACATCATCTTTTCTATGCTTAACTTTATATTATATCTAGATTTCTTCCAGTTTCAGAGTGTATACTGTATACATGCACAAGGACAAAATATGTATAAGAAAATATACACATATATATTAAGAACAAATAATACTGAAAAATTTTGATCTCTCAAAACCTTTTCTTTGAGCTTGGACTTGAAGCGATAGCTTCTAGTTAATTCAGTAGATAAGATGGTTGTATAATAACTTTACTCAAGAATGGAATGATCGTGATCTGTGGCAAGTACGTCCTGTCCTTAAACACACATCAAATAATAAAAGTATATATTCACTAAACAACTTCTCTCATTACTTAAATGTACATATGTCGTTCAATTTTTTTTTTTTTTTTTTTTTTGGTACTTTTTGCTTATAAGTGTTAAGAAATAAATGGAAAGTGGTATAAGTTTTAATATTCTTTTGTTTAGTATTGTTCAATACATACATAAGATAATGCCACATCATCAAATTATAATCTAGTGGCTGTGATTTATTGGTACTTAAAATACAAAAGATAATTCATTCTTAACATTCGGTTAGCTTCAATTCACAACTATCAAACTTACGTCCTTGCATCTTTTTTTAGAATTTAGAAACATGGTAACTGAGAAGATGATTAAAGAGGTTGGTGTGAGTTGTACTAATTGCTTAGATTAGTAATGTTGAGATCATAACTAATGATGAATGTTAACACTCCAGATTATTGTTTATTGAAAAGAAAAGGAAAAAGGGTCTGCATAGCACTTTTTTTTCTTCATCTGTTCCAGCAAGCTAAATTAGCATAAATTATTTGCTTCCTATGAACCACTAAAACCGTAAATAAGTCACTGATCTTTCCACCATGATAACAGTCAAATTCGGGATTTCAATCTTTGGACAGAACAGATGAAGATGCAGTGAAAAAGGAGGGTAAAGCTGGTTAATTATGATCCTAGTTCTTAGATCTCTTTAAGGCACGGAAAAGGAGTGAGATTGGAGAGAAAAAAATTGACAATGCATTATTCTTTGTTCTTTAGTTCAAAAAGTAGCAGCCATTAGATTATAACTTGATAACGTGGCATGATCTTAGTTATCTATCGAACAATACTGGAGCAAAGATTACTGGACCGGATCCCAACCCAATTTGTAGTGGTAATAGCGCAGCCCAGCCACTTTTAGTATTTTAATTGAAAAATATAATTATCACGAAGTTTGAAATTTCACAATTGAAAATTCATGATAATATCCTGAAGTTTAATCTGTGAAGTTCAAATTCCATGATACTAACTTTTTTATTTACAAAGGCTCGATTTTTTATTTTATTTTTGAAATTTTAGAGGCGATCTTAACTTTTTGTTTTTGATTGATTGGTACCGAACATTTTTTACCACTTAAAGCATGTATCTACTGAGAAAACCAACTTAGGAAAAGGAGAATGAAATGTTTGAAACACTGATAGAATGAAAATCTATTTAATAAGGGCTTAAACCAAAAAAGAAAGTGAACCTTCTGATTGTACTCCCTTAAAGTTGCTAGGGAGATTATTCCAAATTAATTTGTTAAACCTTAAAAGCTTGGGTGACATGCAAGTTGCATTGATCATATATAACACTTGATTTTTTTTATAAGAATCTTCAATTATTTAGATTGTACTTTATCTACTTAGGAAGTTAGGAAACCGACCAGCTTTGATATTGGTATTACTTATATAGTAAGTGGCCTTAAATACATGAACTTGGATTGGGTTTTTTCGAGTGTTGATCGATGATAATAAATTTAAGTGAGAAAGGGATATCCCTTAAATACATGAACTTGGATTGGTTTTTTTCGAGTGTTGATGATAATAAATTTTAAGTGAGAGAAGGGATATAACAAAGATAGAGGTATATATCATACCTTTAAACAATCCAAGAGGGCTTAATTAGTGCCATACTTTTCTATCCTGTTTGAGTACTAATGATAGCTCATTCTTTTATACATGAAAATCCTAAGCTATATTAACTTAAAGAGTTAAATCAAAAGAAGATTTTATAGAGCAAAATAAGGAGGACTCCTTGTATAATAAAGTATGAAGCTTTCATAAAATATCTAAGCTTAACTATTTTTCTTTTTTGGTTTCTCACCCGATGTTCGATATCCGCATTGGAGCACGATTAAATTCGAATTTGCGCGTGTAGGGCCCATTCAGAAGAAGCGCTCCCTACTAAGGATTTATCTCCATACTCAGGATTCGAACCCGACACCTCTGATTAAGAGAGGAACAACTACATCCGCTGTAGCATAGTTATGTTGACAATATCCCATTTTTTTTTTTTTGGCTCGGTTCTAAAAGTAGAGACTTTCAATGACTACATGGTAAAAACTTTGTATTTTTGCAACAATGAGCTATCAGTCCTATAGGATTTTGGATTCCTTGATTTTTGTTTTCAATTCCTATTTACTTAGCGTTGTGAGAACAATTTTGTCACGTACTTTTCATTCGATTAAATTTAATTTAATGATATCTCGTAATCACTACTATAAACAGAGGTTTTTTCCACCAATATTCAGTGGGAAATTTGTGATATAAAACATGATTTTCCCACCTCATTCCCACTGAATCAGCTCACTGCAAAAACGCATGGTGGGAAATAGGTTTCCATTGAAACGCTGAGAAACTTCATAATTTTTCCGTGTGAAAACACTACTATTTAGGTTTTTCCCACCAAATTCAATGGGAAATAGTCACTAAACATTTTTCAGTGGGAAAATAGAGATTCTTTAGCAGTGAATATTCTTTTGCTGGAAAATTATTGTGGACTTTTCTGTCTAATATTATTATATTACTCCATAATTGTTATACATACAATTGTATTAGAATGAGTTTAACTTCTTTTCATTTGTAGCATAGAATTTTTTTACACTATTTTCACCTTAAAAAATAGCGAATTTAACTAATTTATCACTAATAATTTAAAGAATTTTTACTCTGTTATATAGATCATTTTTACTTGTTCTAGTAGATTACAAGTTCTACTTTTTACGGAGGTCATATGTGGATATATATCTTCTGGCTGATCTGATTACACCGCATGTTAGTATAAGTTAAACTCAAAGATAAATATGAATTACCGTTGGTAAAACATGATATTAGTGACTGTTAAAATAAGAAAAGTTACATGTTACTTACAAAATATTAAAATACAATATCATACTTTCTTACACTATCATTACACACAAGTTAAATCCTATTAGGAGATCATATTTTATCTAATAAGACACTATCCTCACACGTTAATGTTTCTGCGCAAACTCCAGAAAATTGTTGAATTCACACTCATCGCGGAATTCTTCTTTGCTTATCTTTCCATCCTTATCTGCATCAAATTTCTTCAACCATTGTTTGAACTTTTCCAAATTCATTTCCAGTTTCCCATCTGGTGAATAATAAACTTTTCGCGGTTGTATATGAGAATGCCATAATTTGTACTGTCAAATAGGCAAGTTGGACTGAATTTGAGCAGGCAAAACTTTTCGCGGTTATTGTGATGATCAGAGAGAGAGAGAGGTGTGTGTGTATTTTGCAGGGTGATTGAGAGAACACACCGAATTTATACTGTGTCGAAGCTGTCTCAGTCATCTTGATGAAGCTGCTTTATAACATGCTTAATTAATTAAAATTTAGAAAAAGGAAAAAAGAAAAGACTTTATAATATGTGTTCTCTCCTTTTGGAATAAGAATAATCAAGCTAAAAGTGGTGTTAAACGTGTACCACGGCAAGTGCTCCCTTAATTACTCGATTACTTTAGGGACATAACATTTATTAACGTAAACCGCGTCACCCTACTATTTAGTACGTTAAAGGGGTGTTCACGGTTTGGTTAAAAACCAATTCAAACCGAAATTCGAACCAAACCGATTAAATAAACCAATATTTACTTGGGTTGGGTTTGGTTTGGTTTGATTTTAAATTTTTGAAAATCGATTATACTTGGTTTGGTTTTGGTTTTACTAATAGCAAATCGAACCGAATCGACAAAGTTTATACATAATTTTTAATATATATACACACACACACACACACACACACACAAAATATACTAATTTTTATAAATAATTTTAAATAATTTACAAACTTTTCAAGTGAAATTTTATTTATCTCTAATAAGCTAATGAACTTTATACCTTAAGCCCACTTTTAAAAAGAAATCCATAAATTCAAACTCATTTATTCAAAGAAACAACTATGAGATTTACCTAGATTCATTTTTTGTATTTCTTATAAACTTTATTCACTTAATTAAAATCATAAATCCTAAGACATTTTCTCCATAATGCAAGAAATATAACTACCATAATAAAAGGTACTAACGAATTATAAGTTGGAAAATGGTAGAAAATTATCTCCTAATTGTTGGGAAAAAACATGAAAGAGTGAAATAGCGTTAGTTTTCTTAAAAATCGACCCAAATCGAACCGAACCGAACCAAACCAACTACAACCAAACTGATGGATGTGTGTTATATTTGGTTTGGTTTGGTTTTAATAATCTTAAAACCGGCTAGATTGGTTTGGTTTTTGTTTTAACCTAAAACCAACCCAAACCTACCCATGAACAATCATGTCATCATGAGGGGTGGGGCTACGGACGCAAGAACTACTTCGCCGGAAAATTACATTGTATATATAATGTTAAAATTATATATATATATATAATTTCCTTGATTTTTTTTATTCTTATTTCTTTATATTTTGAATCCCATTAATAAAATTTCTAATTTCGCGACGGGTCATAATGTCACTAGCTATTTCCTCCATTTTAACAAACCTAAAAAGTGTGAACAAGGTGTAAGAACACCTGATCTATTCTAATGAATGTTTTGTTGAAGATAGTTCAAATTAAAGATATCCATGCGCTTTAACCATCAAAGGGACGTGCCAATATTCTGTCCGGCCATTTTTAATTAAGAGTTTAATTTTATACACAAGCGATATAAAAATAATTATATAATCAAGCCATTTATTGGATAATTATACATAAATTTCTTGATAAGCATTAAATATTTGTAAACAAGGTACGAATGAATAGTATATATATACGCTTCACATATCATAGGTCAATATTCATCGATGGTGTGAGAAAAATCTTTACAAAATAAGTGTATAAAATTTATATGCTTTTTAAGAAATCTAAAGAATATTATTAATATAAATAAAACGTGTATATTACTACGGTATCCATCGGAAGGTGTAGCGTTGTGACACTGAATTCATATGAACCCGGTACTTTTAGTACGAAATATAACCCATAATTTTAAGAATACAATGAATTCAATACTAAGTCTTAAATTTGCCTTTGACGGTATCATTTACTTCTTATAGTAGAACTTTCAAGCGAGTTATACGCTAATCAGTTATATGTTGGTCAAAAACTGCTGCTTTTAAAGCATTTGATTCATTAACTAACTTTAGAATGTTATTAATGACAAATTAGTACAGACGTGTTAGCTCATCCTGTTAAAACTACTCTTAATCAATTAATGAATATTTGGGAGATTAATTGAATCAAGTAATCAGCCTTCTCTTTAGACGAAACAATATTCTCTCTTTTCTGATACCCATCAGGAAGTTGGAATTTGCATCATTGCATACATATATACAAGCACTTCTAGATTGAGAAGAAAATAATATTGGCAAGTGGAGGTGTGATGACTAGTTCAGAGCTACGTGCATATATATATATATATATACACACTAGACGGCGTGTGCCCGTGACTTTGGATTATAGTGTATTTATGTGTATGTAATTGTGTTTGGGTAGTGATAATATATATATATATATATATATATATATGTTCAAAACACGATTAATATAACATTGTAGTTTATGCTCCGTATCCAAAACTTTATTATATTGGTGTTTGCTACGAATACAAAGTTGACAAAAATTTATTAATACTTTTTAAAAGAGAAGACTTGTTTAAAAGGAAACTATTTTCCTCTCTTTGAGATAAAACAAGGGCAATATTTAAGCATCAGTTGATATTTTGAATTTTAATTAGATTAATTTAAAGGTATAAAATATTCTATTGTTAATGTATGTAGATTGGACCTAAACAATACTTATTATTTTTTATCAAATTTTGATTTTGATAATTCTAATTCAAATTATTAAATTAATTTTACATGTTTAAAACGAAACAAAGTAGAAATTTGATTTTCTATTTAAACGAAGAACTACTATTTTTTAATTTTTGGTAAATATTCTTGATTTAGCTCATTTTACTTGTCATGTTATCTTTTGCACGGTTTTTTAAGGAAACATCAATTAGAATTATAATTTGACTAATTTACCTTATTAATTATTTGATCTCCATTTAATTTTTTTTTCTTTTATGACATTAATCTCTTTTCACATTTATTAGAGTAAGAATAAAAATGAAAAAGTAATTAAATTCTATCTTATTTTAAAATATAAATATTTTAAGTATATTTATTTTAGTAAACGTAACAAATAAATGACATGGCAGAATAGCAAATACAACAGTTAAATATCTAGATCAGATCTCAGGCTAATATAAAAAAAGAAAGAAAATTGTATGGTTTGGCTACTTAACCTTTCGAAGAAAAGCAATAATATGGGGTCCATGTTTTTTGCTGTACAATAATTTCATTTGCTCCCACTAATGGGTCGATACGCATGTGGCAATGAATCCATCATTATTGACTTAATGGGGATACTTTGGGAATTACACGAATATTGTTTGATTTTTTTAATGTGGGGTGCACGTTTTTTTTTTTTTTTTTTTTTTTTTTTTTTTTTGCTTGTTTTTTAAATATCGGGTCCACTTTTTTTTTTCCTTTTTTTTTTTTTTTAATATTGCTTGGTGTTTTTAGTATGGGGGTGGGGTACATTTTTTTCCCTTTTTTTAATATTGCTTGGTGTTTTTAGTATGGGGCTCACCTGATTTTTTTTTTTTTTTTAATGATGACTGACGACGAAGCATGGGTTTACTATATATATATGTTCAATCTAATATTAAAGAATACTATTCCAATATGGACTATCCAGGCAGCTGCAGCAGCTGGAGTTGACCCGACACTTCCTCTCATTGTTAATTAAAGAACTTAGCTAGAGAGATTGCTATATTTTTTAGTTGTATCATTGTCCAGATTCGTAGTTTGGTTATATAAACAATTCTTGCAAAAGTAAAGCAGCCACTCAAAGGATATATATAGTACTACTCATTCATTTTATCTTTAAAGGAATGTTCTAATTATAACTAGAAAAATATAAAAAGCTGGCCGTTATTGATGACTCAGAAAGAAATTTGGGCTCAAATTGTATGACATGTTTAAAATCACAAATTGTAATTGCAGCATTTCTAGTATGTAGCAGAAGTCCTTTTTTCTTTTTTAAACTTTGCGCGCATGTCAAACAGGCAAATTTTTTTGATCGAATTCAAAAGAAAAAAAGAAGATGTTCATTCTGAGTACATTCGATAAAATTAGAACGATATGTAAAATATTAGCATGATTCCTTCGCAAAAGATAACCCACATAAATAAATAAAAAGATGACCTCGCCGAAATAGTTCTCTGTTCGTGGCACATTTTGGGACCACAACGGCTGATTCTTGTTTCAATCACACAGTTCTATATTCGCAAAAAATGCTATTAGAGCTTTCCAAGAAGATTATAACATGAGCATAAGTACTACTATAAATTAGAGTACGTTATGTAGACCTTTCTCCCAAACCAAATAGCATACTAATTTCCAATTAATAGGGGACAAGCCATTCATCAACTTGTCACTAACCAAAAAACATGGCATTGAAGAATACTTATAGAAGAAATATTTCAAGTGATGGAAAACTTGAAATGAGTTTGCAAGAATTCAAGAGATGGCTAAAGAGATTTGATTTAGACAAGGATGGGAAGATAAGTAAAGAAGAACTTCGAGAGGCAATAAGAGCAAATGGCGGTTGGTTCAGCAGGATAAAGGGCAGACATGGCATAAAAGTTGCAGATGCTAATGGTGATGGATATATTGATGAGAAAGAGTTCAAAAACCTTATTGAATTTGCAGAGAGGAATTTAGGTGTTAGAATTATTTAAGATATGTCCCCTTAATTCTTACTATTTTTTATGCGAGATGATGCCTAAAATGGAAATATACAGTACTAATGTTGTATTTTGTGGTTACAAAAATAATTAGATACACTAAATCACTCTTATACATTTATTATTTCTCGATTTATTGAGTGCTTAGTTCTAATCATCATTCAGATTTTTTTTACTTGAGTTGTATATCCTACTCCCTCCATTTCAAAATAAGTACTAATGTTTTTAACTTTTCAATTTTGTTTCAAAACAAGTGGTGCTTCACAAAATAAAGAAAGCAAATTTTTTCCTCCAATTTTACCCTTATTTAATTTAAATAAATGTAGTTTTACGTGACCAAGAAATCATTAAGGATCTATTTCTTTTTCAAGGCATTTGACTAAGGATAAATTAGTAAAAACACTTCTTACTTTCTAAGAATGAGTAGTTTTCTTAAAAGGTACTCATGCTAAAACCACCACTTATTATGAAACGGAGGGAGCACTCACATTACAAACTCATACAAGCTGAGCTTTTCTTTTTTTTTTTTTTTTCCAAGTTAGTGAACCTTAAAAATATGACCAAAAAGACAACAAAAATAAAAGCTTCGACATACTTCCTCAGTTTTATTTGATGCGGTTAGTTTCATTTGATGCCTTTCCCTAATTCTTTTGTTTGCCACTAACTGGAGTCATTCATTTTAGATTCTAATAATTTTTTGTTTACGTCATTGTAACAAACTAAGCTTTTGTATTGATCAGTAAAAGAACTTACAATATCAATTTCAGTAACCAAAAGGAAAAATAGAAAAGGGAGGTTCCAGACTGCTATTACAAAATAGCTAATGAAAATAAAATAACACAACTCTTAGCATCGCCCTAATGGAATATCTCATCTTCTATTTATAGCCATCTCACATGCTCTTTTTAACTAGGGTCCCAAACATAATTTGCCGAACTCCCCAATGGGTCCTCCACCGTGACCATGTTCATAACAGTCATAGTCCCATTTGATTAATTAACATTATAAGAAAGGCATTCGACGTGGGAGATACTTTAACTCGGCCTGAGCAATGTAGTTGAGGGTTGACTTTTGAGACTTGAGAGATTAATTGAATCCACTCATCGGCCTTTTATCTGAGAATTTAACTTCTATACCTCCCAATTCAGAAGATTATTATCAGATCATTTAAAAGATAAATAATTAACTCAAAAATAAGATAGGTTATTGCTACTGCATGCATGCTAAATTACGCTAATAGTGTAGATGAAATAGTATACTATCAGTGTACATAGGTTAAATTCTTTCTCTAATACTCAATTATTTACACCCGCGAAAAGCACACAATTAAATGTGGAAAATGAGGAGATGCCAAACAGGAAAACGGATTATTGCAACCATGCACTCTTTTTTGAAAAAAACATCGTATGTATTTTCGACAAATAAAAAAGCCGCAAATTAATGGAGTAGTGAAATAAATGGCTAAGTGTTGAAGTGCATGACGATCTGACCTAAAAACTTAAGTTGTTTAGAAACAGCATAACATATGCGGGCCTGATTCTATTTTTAATGGCGTGAAAATTAATTTTGACAATGAATGGCAGTGGCATTGAGACTCAAATTTAGGACCTTTGCTTGCTTTAATATCATATTAAAGTGTATGACCACCTCATCTAAAAATTTAAACTATTAGAGATCACATCTTTAATTATTTAATTATATTCTCAACTGTTATTTCGGAGCGATTTATTTAACCTAACAGCATCATAAAGTTATGATTCCACCATCCAGGCAGCCGCAGCCACAGGAACTGCTTATTGTAGTTTATTATTCTCTCATTACTAATCAATCTCAAAGAGTGGCATTGCTGTTTTTAGTCGTATCACGCTATCCGGATTCATAGATATATAAATTAACAATTCTTGTTAAAAGTAAAGCACTACCTTGCAAATTAAAGTATATTATGACAAGTGTCTGTTAAATAATGAGAGTACATGTACAATTATTTTTTAGTCTTTAAGCAAGCAAATTTCTTATTAAATGAGATTCAAAACTGCTGTTTTCGAAGAAAAAGAACGATCCGCGGCTTTCTTCTCGTTTTACACGTATTGGGACCATAATGGATTGTATGGATGCATGATGCATGCACCTCTCTAAAAGAAAACAATGGAAATGGCACTTCTCTATGTATTAATTAACCTCAAAAAAGTACTTGTAGTTGTAGGCAGGGAAACTTGCAGAATATATCCAAGCAGGTGCAGCAACATAACCTCATTGTTGAATGTATAATCATCTCATCTACAAGTTTATGTTATTAAAAAAAGGCCAAACCCATCGACAGACACATGTGGTTGTCCACTTCTTTCACTTGAGCATCTAAAGTCACCCTTGTTCCATTTAGACGCTTCAAGTGGGTCATTCCTATTCCACTTAGACACTTTTTGCACCATTATTGGAGCAAAACCAATACCAAAGGGGGCGCCACCTCATTGTACATCCAACCAGCCCAAAAGCCTCAATTTTTAATGGTCAAAACTCCATGAATTTACAAATTAGTGAATTTACAATTAAATGAGTTGGCACAATTTAATTGAGTTGGCACAATTTAAATGAGTCAAGCATAGTTTAATTGGTCACTTAATCCACATAGAGACGATCGGTGTTGGTTTTTTCCGATAATGGTGCAAAAAGTGTTTAAGTTTGGAATAGAATGGCCCACCTAAAGTGTCTAATGGAATGCGACAATCGACCACCTTGTGCTGCTTCAGTGAAGTTAAAGTAGACGACCACACGTGTTTGTCGATGGGTTTGGCCTTAAAAAAAAACACACTTTATTTAATTATATTTTCAACACGCTTTCTTATATGCGTAAGATTGATTTGTTTTTATGAGTCAAGCAACTGCATTATTTTAATATAATAAAGGGTGTGGCGATTAGACTTGAAACCATGACTTCTGTCTGCTGTGATACAATATTGAAATATAGGATACTCCCATCTGATATGGCCGTAATTTAAAAAGAAGTTGAATTATATATAATCTCATCCAAAAATTTAAACCGATATAAAAAACAACACATTTATTTTGTTAATCATATTTTAAACCATGATTGCTTTAGTTACCCTCGTTATTAATCAATCAAAAAGAGATAGTTTACTATTTTTAGATGTATAATTGTCGTCCACCCATCTTTCTATAACAATTCTTGGTAGATTAAACTAAAGCAACCATGCAAAGGATGTAGCATTATACTAGATAATGGAAGTATGTATGTGTGCAATTGTTTAGGCTTTAACAGACAAATTCTTAGATCCGATCAGAACCGCCGTTTAATTTGAAGCCAAAAGATAGCTTTTCGTTCGCCTTTACACGTTTTGCGACCATACTTAATTGTTGATTATTCTTATTCGAATGTAGTACATAGCTTTCGGTTTTATTAATTTTATAACCACTAGCTACTAGTACTACAAATTAGATCGTCTCTTGAACACGTTTAACAATAAAGCAAACATTCTCATATAATTAACTTGTCATCCTCAATCAGAAATGGCATTGAAGAATACTTATAGAAGAAACGTTGCAAGTGATGGGAAATTAGAGATGACCTTGCAAGAATTCAAGAAGTGGCTAAAGAGATTTGATACAAACAATGATGGGAAAATTAGTAAAGAAGAATTACGAGAGGTTATAAGAGCAAATGGTGGCGGTTGGTTCAGTAGGCTAAAGGGGAGTCGTGGCATAAAAGCTGCAGATACTAATGGTAATGGATATATTGATGAGAATGAATTCAATAATCTTGTAGAGTTTGCACAGAGGAATTTAGGTGTAAGAATTGTATCATATTAATTAGTGTAATATTCTTTCGAATTGAGTTGCTACTACTAACGGACAACTCAAAATATTCATCTCTCTGTACCTAAATGCCATACATATAATTGTTATAGTCTATATGTAGTTTTCATTTTCTCTTGCAATTCCATCATTAGTAAGTGGGTTTTTCATATCAAGTATAGCTCTAATGGTTCGGTGGGTTGCTATAAAGCTCAATTGGTGGTAAGGTTACTCTCAATGGGAAGATTATTTTCAAATTAATTTTTGCCGGTGGTTAAGTTAAGCACCATTAAGTAGTAGAATCTTGCCGAATTATCAGGATTTCTGATGGGCGAAACTTGTCTTATGACAAACTCTAATTGATCGCCTGGATTTGTGACTACATCTTGACAGATTGTCAGAGTTTGGTCACAGTCTCACAGATCCTAATGGATTTAGTTTCAAAGTGATGGACAGAATTTACCTTGTCACAAATCCTGACAGATTGTGAGAATTTGCTCACAAATCCTAATTGATTTAGTTTCATATTTATGGGCATAACTTACCTTGTTACAATCCTGATAGACCGTTGGATCGCCAGAATTAATTACTGATCATCCTGAGGGATCACTATAACTTACTGTTCGTGTTGCACATTTTGGGACCACAATGGCTGATTCTTGTTTCAACCACACAGTTCTGTATTCACAAAAAAATGCTATTATTAGAACTTTCCAAGAAGATTATAACAGGAGCATAAGTACTATAAATTAGAGTACGTTATGTAGACATTTCTGCCAAACCAAATAGTATTCCAATTTTCAATTAATAGGGGACAAGCCATTCAACTTGTCACTAACCAAAAATATGGCATTGAAGAATACTTATAGAACAAATATTTCAAGTGATGGAAAACTTGAACTGAGTTTACAAGAATTCAAGAGATGGCTAAAGAGATTTGATTTAGATAAGGATGGGATTATAAGTAAAGAAGAACTTCCAGAGGCTATAAGGGCAAATGGTGGTGGTTGGTTCAGCAGATTAAAATGAAGCTATGGCATAAAAAGTTGCAGATGCTAATGGAAATGGATTTACTTGATGAGAAGGAATTCAAAAACCTTGTTGAATTTGCACAGAGAAATTTAGTATTAGAATTATATAACAATATATAATTAATGTGCGAGATCCCCTTAATTCTTACTCTATGTATATGCCTTGGTCAATGGTGCTGCCTAACACTATGTGGTTACAGAAATACTTACATTTACTACTAAATAACTCTTATCCGTATATTACTTCTTAATTAATCGAGTGCTTGGAATTTGATCATCATTCATGAGATGCGATCATTTATTTCTGAGATTTTTCTCATCATTTTAATAAACCTTAAAATTATGACCAAAATGACAACATAAAAGCTTACGACAGGCTCCCGCCGTTTATTCTATGTGTCTTAATTTAACTGGGAATGGAGTTTAAGAATATAAAAAAGATTTTGAATTTTATAATCTTAAAGTAAAGATATGTACTATGTACTCCCTACATTCTAATTATCCGGCATACTTCCTTTTTAGTACATAAAAAGAGAATGTTCTACTTCCTTGTTAATAAAAAATTTAATTTTAAATATCTCATTATTTTACCTAGATGAGATGATTTATAGTTACAAAATGTCTATAATTTGTTTTAGATCACAGGTGTCAACGATTTATTTTCTTTTTTAAATTTCGTGTCCAATCAAACACTGTCACATAAATTAGGATTAAGGAAATATAACATATACCAGAGATATCCTTATAATTCCTGATTAAAAAAAAACCAGAGATATCCTTATAATCTTGTGATCCTAATAAACATGTCATGTCATTTATGCACTTCTCGAGAAGAAAAAAAATCAAAAAAAGCATACTTTTATTTACTTAATTATATTATTAACATGTTCTCCACGTGTCGGGCATGATTTTATTTTTACTTGGTTAAGCATGTGAAAATTCTTTCTGATAACGTGTGACAGTGAGACTTAAATCCAAGACCTTTGTCTGCGTTGATATCATATTAAAGTGTGTGACCCTCTCATCTAAATGCTTAAATCTTAGAGAAAGCATACTCTCATTAATTTATTTAATTATATTCTCAACCGTTAGTTCGGAGCTATTTATTTAACATAGCAAAATGATAAAGTTAAGATTCCCCCTATCCAGGCAGCCGCAGCCGCAGGAACTGCTGATTACTTAATTATTCTATCATTACTCCGTATTAGTAATTAATCTTAAAGAGTGAGATTGCTAGCTGTTTTTAGTTGTATGGCGCTATCCATATTCATAGATGATATAAATTAATAATTCTTGAAATTGAAGGATAGTATTACAAGTGTCTGTTCAATAATGAGAGTATATGTCTACAATTATTTCTGAGTCTTTAAGCAAGCAAATATTTTATTAGATCAGATTCAGAACTGCTGTTTTTGTTGAAAAAAAAGACCTCTGATGGATTTCTTCTCGTTTTACACGTTTTTGGGACCAACAATGGATTGCATGCATGCACTTTTCTAAAAGAAAACAATGACAAGTGTCACTTCTCTATGAATTAATTAACCTAAACAAAAAAGTACTTTTAGGCAGGACAACATTCAGGATATATCCAGGCAGCTGCAGCTACAGAAATGAAGATTATCGTATCACAATCTCTAATCTAAAAATTTAGATTGTGAATTATATTTTCAACATATTGCCTCACGCATGGGCTTGATTTTCTTTTATGTGTTAAGTATGTGAATTTTTTTTTTTTACTTATATAAAGGAAGTTAAACACGTGGAAATTCTTTTAAAAAAGGGTGGCTATAAGCTAACTGATGAACACAAACCTCTATCTAATCTGGTATCATGTTTAAAATGAAATGGTTATCCATTTTAGCTAGTCTAAAACTTAATTGATCCAAAGAACACAACTTTATTTATTTATTGCATTTCTGCCGTGACTGCTTTAGTTCCTCTCATTACTAATCAATCTAAAAGAGACAGTAACTATTCTAAGATGCATATATTATGTATGTCCACCCGTAGTTGTATAACAATTCTTGGTAAATTAAACTAAAGCAACCATGCAAAGGATATTATACCAGCTAGATAATGGGGTTGATTTGGTAATAGGAAAAAAAGTTAGATAATGGAATCGTATGTGATTGCACAATTGTTTAGTCTTTAACAGACAATTTGTTAGATCCGATTAAAGAACCGCCGTTTAATTTTGAAGTTAAAGATGGCTTTTTCGTCTTGCCTTTACACGTTTTGCGACCATAATTAATTGTTGATTCTTATTCGAAGGAACATACATAGCTTTCGGTTTTATGTCCGCTAATTTTAATACTACTAGCATACTACTATAAATTAGACCTTCTCCTGAAGATGTTTAACAGCAAGGAAAACATTCTCATTAATTCCATAAGAAATGGCGTTGAAGAATACTTATAGAAGAAGTGTTGCAAGTGATGGGAAACTTGAAATGAGTTTGCAAGAATTCAAGAAATGGCTAAAGAGATTTGATACAAATAATGATGGGAAAATAAGCAAAGAAGAACTTCAAGAGGCTGTAAGGGCAAATGGTGGCAGTTGGTTCAGTAGGCTTAAGGGCAGACGAGGCATAAAAGCTGCCGATACTAATGGTGATGGATATATTGATGAAAACGAATTCAACAATCTTGTTGAATTTGCACAGAGGAATTTAGGTGTTAGAATTATATCATACTAGTTTTTTCTTTCTTTGGGATGGGCGAGTTTGTTAATAGTACTAAATTGAGTTGGAACTACTACACACAACTCAATCCCTGATCTGTGCCTAACATTCATATTTAATTTTATTAGTACTAATTTATAGTTTATGGTTTTCAGTTGCTCTTGCAATTGCATGGAGGTTTCGAATTTCGAAAGAGTTCAAAAGAAAGGAAAAAAATGGTTCTTTAGAATGTATTGGGCTTATACAATATACTCCTTATCTATTTATCATGATTTGCATAAATAAAATCTTTCAGTGTCTGTTTGAATTTTGACCTCATTTAAAAAGTTCTATAAAATATATTTGCTGTCAGTATTAGCTAGGAAGATTTTGACGAATCAACAGGATTAATTTCAAATTTGGGATAAACATGCCTTATGACAAACCCTAACAAATCGTTAAGATTTGGGGTCAAATCTAACTGATTGCCAGGATTTGTGGCCCATATCTTGACGGATAGCCATTTTAAATTAGTCAAAAAAATTTGGTACGTTTTTGGCGGAGTGCCCTTCTTTTGGGGTGGTCTTTAAATTTCATTCATTTGAAATCTTTAAAAGCTAACATCCATAGGTTCATTTCAACTTCACGATCAAAATTTTTAAAAAAATTCCTAAAGCGTAGTTTAAATTTCGCTGGCCGGACCCAAAGGCATATTTTTGTTAAGGAATTACCAAAGTTTTGCCCCATACTTATGCCAAATGCGTACTTGACATAAGTATGTCCGCATAACTTTGATAATTTTGTGCGCTCGGTCCCATAAAAGTTTGCCCATTAAAAGTATGCCCCCACCGGCATAACTTTGTGAAGGAATTATCAAAGTTATGCCGGGTCTCAATATTACGAAACCCATATTTATTTCCTATTGAATTATGTTTTCTGCCAAAGATTTAGTTTCTAAGGGGTTTGTTTGTATCTTAAATGTGCATGTGCATTTAAGATTAAAAAAAATGATGTCTCGGGTTATTTCAAAGCAGGAGATATGGAGTTGCTCAGCTACTGTTTAATAAGATAAGAAGCTGGTTTCATGAACGATTATGACATTACAACAAGAAGGGCTATGTTTTGGTATTTGCTGCCTTCCCTGCTTGATGGCTGATGATTGCTAGTGAACTATTTGCAATCTTTATTTCTACTGAGGTCTTCAAGTACTGAAAATTTCAGTCAGCCAATTCTGAATTACTATTTCTCCTTCAGTTAAGGGATATGTAGAGGATTCTTGCTTACCTATATCTTTGAGCACCCAGCATAACATTTACTTTATGTGACTCTGAATGTTCCAAGATTTACTAAAATAGCGGATCCGCATAACTTTTGAAGGAATTATCACAATGCCGGACATTTATCTTAAGGTACGGTAGATAACTTTGCCATACAAGTGTGTAGGCATAGCGAAATTTAACCGCCTTGCGAATTTTTTAAAAAATTTTGACCGCGCGGGGTTCGAACCTCGGAACCTATGGGTGTTAGCAAGAAAATTTAAACATTTCAAATATGAGGGGCAAAATTTAAAGACCACCCCAAAAGAAGGGCAATTCTGCGAATTGCCCCGTTTTTGCTTCAAAATTAGTCGGGTCATTTGCACGACTGTCCTTCAAATTAAAGGCATAACGGCCTTTAATTTTTGCCCCTCAAATTGGTGGTCTTTAATTTTTGTCCTTCGCCAAATATCCCGAGTTCCTGGATTCAAACCCCAGCTCAATAAAAAAAAACCTTGTTTCGTAGCAAAATTAGGCTTTTTTAAATTTTTGAGTTTTAAAATTTCAACTGAATACAAAAAAAATAGCCTTACTACAAACATTTATCTTAAGGTACGTAGAGTTTGCCATGCCGGCAAAACCGAAGTAGTTTCAAACTTTGCCTTAAGGCGAGCGAAGGTAGCAAAACTCTTCGGTAAATGTAAGTTTGAGGCAAAATTTCCGCCTTCGCGAATTCAAACCTATCTTGCGATTTTTTTTTTTTAAATTTTTGATTTTCGAATTTTTAGCAAAAGGTAAAAATTAAAGACCACCAATTTCAGGGACAAAAATTAAAGACCAGTAGGGCATTCTGCACAAAAGAATGAAATTAGTCCTAACCAACTTATGACTCCAAAATTTATATCCAACCTTCTAATACCAATCATAATAATTTTCAATGATTAGATTCAGCCAAATCTTCAAAGATCAATAGACTCATTTTATCTTCTTCACCAATAAAATTTCAAGCTCAATAAACCCCACCAATAATATTCTTCAATTCTCTTCATCCAAACCAGTCCAAATATATTAGGGATATATTCCCATCAATTTCAACCACAAATAAGCAATGAATCTTTAACTTTTTACTGCATATATATTATTCCCTTTTAATGTTAGTTATGCACTCATAATCTATTAAAAGTAGAAGAAGGAAAAGGAGGGAGAAGAAAAAAGAGATGATAAGGAGTAGAAGAAGTTCTGGTTTGTTTTAAAATAAAAGCAATTCAATAAATTAAAGTAGCAAAAATGAGGGGAGAGAGAGAAACATAAAGTAGTACTAGTAAGTTTTCTTTCCTCTTTTTTGAGGTCTCCATTCTTATTGAAGTTGGAAGATATTTATAAGCCTTGAGTAACTTGGGCACCATGACTTGCTACAGTGCAAGGGCCCCACATGGTCATCCACCAATTTATTCACAACACTCCCCCTTGGATGTCCATGTAAAAAAAAACAAAAATCTAGTGAAAAAAAAAGTATTACATAGTTATTCATAATACGCATTGCTTGCTGTCTCATCAAAAATCTTGTCAGGAAAACCTAATGAGACAAAATCTTGGTTAAGGAAAAAAGAGTGCAGCGCATATTTTACTAGTAATCTCTTAAAGAGGAGTACTCCCCCTGATGAAAACATCACTTAATGTCTCGAAAATGATGCATTCCAATCTTGTGTATTAGCTTCTCAAATATTGAGGTTGGCAATGCCTTAGTGAACATATCTGCCAAATTATCAGAATTTGTTCAATATTTATTTCATCTTTCTGTTGAAGATCGTGTCTGAGAAAGAACTTTGACAAAATGAGCTTTATTCCGTCTCCTTTGATATATCATTCTTTCAATTGAGTTATGAAAGCTTCGTATAATATTATTGGAATCTTCATCTTCAAATAAATATCACACGATTGCAAAAGGTGTTGAGGTATTGATCTCAACCAAATACATTCCTGACTTGCTTTACAAGTCGTTGTTATTTTGGCAGGACTTGAACAAGTATCAATAACTTATAGTCACGTGGAACGTCACATTAGACAACATCCTCACATGCTCACATATAATGTGCTTGAGATCGAACTTTATAGAGATCATTTAAATGCCCTGCATGTCATAACCAATAAAATCTTGATAATTTTGGTTAGAATCAATATTATATCATTATTTGATTCATTCTAATGTCTCCACGATTGAAAGTAAGGCTATATCATTCCTGCACATTAATAACAACATTATCTCACAAATAATAATAGCAGGATACATAAGTGCATCTATGCAAAGGCATGGTACTTTTTGACCATTTTCGTGAGATCCAAAGTTGATCTTTCTTTATGTTAAGCGATTTTACTGCCATTCGGGGTACTCAATGGAATCGCTTTAAGACCTTTTAAATCCTTTAAGAATTTTCATATAAACTTCACTGTCTAGCTAGACATGAAAATATTTCATTATACGCATTCAAGTCTTTTTTCATGCACTGCCATACTACATGATACCTCATTGCATCCACCACAGGAGAACACATCTCCATACAATAATGTCAGGACTTTTGCAAAAAATCTTTATACCACAAGGCACGAGCCGTACTTTATATCTTGTGGATTTATTTTTCATCTCTCTTTTCGCTCAAAAGTTTCTTTGTACCCCACTGACATTATATTTTCAAATGTTTGGATTATGGATCCAAAATATTTCATATTTACCTAGTGAAACCAAATATACTTGAATTGCGTATTTTTATTTGGCCAATCATATATCTGTCCACATTTCTTGACAGATTTGATTCAAGATCCTCATCACCATGTAAATTTTGAGCGCTACATTATATCAAAGATGCCGTCGACGGTCATTTGAGATCGGTTCCAATGCGACATAACTTATCGATATCTCTTCATTTTTTCATCATTTTCAGGTACCTGAACCTTTCCCAAGGTTTCGTAAAGTGTTATGTCGTGGCGCTCTTTTAAAGCACTTGCCTCATTATTATGGCCATCTTGATCATTTGCTCCTCTCCTTCTTCGAGGAGATTTACCTCTGGAACCGATTGGTCTATCACGCTTCAGGCGTGCCATAGACTCTATCCTTCAAGGACTTTAATTCTAGTAGAGCATTTGCAACTACCGGAATATGATTTTCACTTTGGTATTAAGATATTCGTCCGGGTAGTTAACTTGAATTATATTTTAAACAAGGATCATACTAGTGATAATTCATTATGTATAATTTATTTATTTTCAGCTGCTTATCATCTCTCCCCCTAATATTAGGAAATCTAACATTTACCCCCAACCTTATTTGGAGACCCATCTTTGAGCGTTATGGTGGAGCAATTGAATCATATACCGTACATTCACATTTTTAGATGGGAATTATTTGGTTTCTGACCTTGAACCAATTGTGATAGGGGAACCTTGTTGGCTTGATGCATATAAGCTGTTATATATTAAATAACACATCTCATACCAAAATTCTGTTTGGGAGATTTGTTCTCATAACCAATCGTTTAGCAACTAATTGGAGGCATGTAGTTTCTGCTAAACCAACTTGGATATAAACCAGCATTATCAACATAATTTCAAAGTTTGGAACCATGCTCTTAATTTAACAATTTGAGCAAACAACCTTGGAAAAACCAAAATGCAAGTTGATACCAAATGCACATGTGACCATAAAATATATGCATCTATTAAAATCAAATAATAGTAAAACGGTACACATGGCAGGTGAACGGGTCCATATTCACCTTTTTATGTTCCAAAATTGAGGGATTCAATCCCAACTTTAGCTGGTATAATGTTCAATTTATCATGAGAACAAGTAGCACAGGAGAATTCTTGAAGAATCTTTTATTTCTTCAATATATAATCACATGAATTCTCAATTATTTTTGCATCACATTAGGACCGGAATGGCCAACCGGTCATGCCAACTGATAGTTATTTCAATAAACTTCTAGTTTACCATAGCATGTGATTCCATCATCATACTCATATTTGTGTAGTACAAACAGGAGGGAAGCAGGCTAACATTTCACATTTATATTTCTTACCCGCTATATGACCGCAGTAATATAAAGATATCAAATCTTTCCATCATTTATAGTCTCAATATGAATGGCAAACTCAATAAGTTTCTTTGAGACTTACGACAGTATAATGCTTTCTTGATAATCACTTCATTCCTCAAAAGTAGTAATAAATTGTCTCTTCCAGAACTCCCAATTAATTGTGTACTACCACATATTTCATAACACCATCCGTATGGTGAACATATCCTTTAAAGGAGAAAATTATATCATTTCGGTCATGATCAAAATTATTATAGGCAATACTTATTTCTTGCTTTAAACTTTTCCCTTCAATAATCATTATCGACAAGATGATCAATGACTACTTATACCTTAATAACAATTTCTTTCAAACCTCCCCTAGAGGTGAGTTGTGGTATTAGCATAACCACACATAAGCATGTTTTTATCCATATCTGTTATCACATCTGCCACATTCACTTTCAATAATGGGCCATCATTCACGATACTTATCACAAGTCACATTCTTTTTAAGGAATGGACTATAATTTTATATATGTGCTATAATTTTATATATGTGCTTCATAAATTTGATATAAACTCATTGTCATGTCTTAATGTTTATCATATTTATATGATTCACCTCAACATCACTTTGAAAGGTCAAGTGAGCCTCCAATTTGTATTCCTTTATTTTGATGGAGGATTTATATAATTTATCAAATTAGGTCACACAACAATCGCGTGCTCACGACATTTAAAATGCGACATTGAGGCAAATATTACCTTCACCTTTGAAGGATCATTTGAGAACCCATAGTGTTCTTCCTTTTATAATTATCACAATGATGCCGATTATTTTGTCCCTTGTCAGGTCCACGTTCATTCATACGGACACAATAAAAATCATCTTTCAGACTTATCTTGTGCTGCTACCATATTCACTTGTGAAATGGAGCATATCAAACCGGACGGGCTTCACAGCTTTTATTAAAAATTCATTATTCTGCCTTAGTCATCATCATATCATTAATATCGTGTATTGGGACTTAAACCCAATGTCTTATCCATATAAATGCGTTTTAAGCCATAATGTGATGGACTTGAACCCAACTTCTTATATTATCATCATAGTGCACCTGGACTCAAACCCGATGTCTTACCCTCTTGATGCAATGAAACTTGAATCCACTATCTTACCCTAAACTAATAAGCATAATAGGCCAAAGTGCACCGAGACTCACTCTCGAGTCTTTTAAAATAATACCACTTTATAATTTCACGCATGACAATAATTAAGTTTTACCAAGACATGAAATGTACCAATTCTTGTGGTCGAACATTTCTTGTAACCTGTATTACAGTTCAAAGTGGACCATAACATCATGTCATAATATCTCTCGAATTTTTCATATTGCTCTTGGGGAGCAATTTTTTAGGCATGATATAAATAATATTTCTCGAATACATTTTCAATTGTAGCCACAACAGACTTATGAAAATATTACCACTTCCGGTGGTTACAAGTATAATTAAATTTAGTAATAACTAGGCTTAGAAAATACTACCACGTATAGTGGTCATATATTTCCTTCTGCAAACTCTTTGGGAATTTAATTGTATCTTTTCTGAAAAAATACACTCTATATGTATACATAGTAAAACAATGAAGAGTGCATAGAAAGCCAACTTGCATGTATAAAGCTACAAACCTCATAAAGAAGTGTGAACATACTTTCCGACAATGAATGAGGTTAACAATAATACTTTGTGTCATCTCGTAGCAGTTATTTGGTCAAACTGCCTCTAATACTACAAAACTGAATTTCAAACAAACCAAATTCAATACTTACCTGTTTCTTAATATTAACCCATAAAAACGTATACCTGCTATAGGAAAAAGATTATTGTTCTTCACACCAAGTGTCCTTATATGGCTTGGTGAAAAAGCTCCTTTACTGATATCTTGTACTTTCTTCGTAACAGAAAGATGTATACCTGCCATCTCTTTCTTTCTCCGTAGCTTCGTAATTATATCAAACAATTAAAAATCGATCAAGGAGATTCATTCTTACCTTCTCTTTAAATTGCTTCCTAAACCTGAAATTAAATCAAAGTAAGTGCTCAAAATGATAGAATCTCATGTTGATAACGTGTTATAAAATAAAAGCAATTTAATAAATTACCTAAGCAAAAATGAGGGGAGAGAGAGAAACTGTAACACCCCCGCATCTTGGAACCGAGTTTAAGCTCATATCATTAGAGTTCTAGTGGAAACACCGAAGGTTTGAACGTTTTGCGAAAATGGTTGATAGGCCTATTTCGGCGCCGATAACTCCTTAATCGGTTTGGAATTTGGGAAATTACCCCCAATGAATTTGTAGTATGTGGAAATACCTTTCTAACGATACAAAGACCAAGCCAATCGCAGATCGGAGCAAGGAGATATGATCGTCTCAATATGGCTAATAGTAAGGCACTTGAAATCCTATCGAATCGGCTAAGTTTTCGATACGTCTGCCTTCCAGCCAACTTTCGTGAAAATCTGTTATGAATTTGGGAAAACTTCCTTGATGAAAGTTCTAGCCCTTTGAAATAGCTTTCCAACGGTATATTATGGGCCTTTAACGGATCTGTGTACAAGAAGTTATGTCCATTTTACCGAACACTGTGCAGAATCGACTCATGTCGCTATTTCAGGCGCGTGGGGGCGCGTGCAATAGTCCCGCATCGCGGGCCGATCGCGCAAGTCTGAGTATTGAGCTACAGAACATTGCACGATGGTCCCGCATCGCGGACCCATCGCGAAACGGGTCAGTTTCGGGTCAAAAGGTCGGGTTTACGCGTTTTAAGTTATATTTAGGTTTCGTGGTTTATTTCAAAGACCCCATTCACGAAAAATTAACCTAAAGTCAAGAAGAACAAGTCCCAAACCTCAAGATCTCCCAAGGTAAGTTTTTATCATGATTCTAGGGTGAATTTAAGTCCCTAATCCCTTTCTAACTTGAGTAAACTCTTTAATCCATACAAGAGTTAGGATCGGGAACATTTTTGTTGGATGTGGAAACCCTAGAACCCGAATTCAAGAGGATTGGACTTCAAAAGGTAATGTTTTACTCTCTAATCATGTATAGTTGTGAATTGATGAGTTCTTGGGAGAATAGTAAATGGGTTTGATAAAGAGGATTATATAAACTATGCTAGTAGTTTTGGATTTGTTGACTTGAGATTGTTATAAATTATGGGTGATGGAGAATGATGTTAATTACATCTAATCGAGATTGTAGAATCACCTAGAAGTAATAGAATGGGAATTGGGTGAAGAAACACCATTAATGGAGATTGTGGAGCTTTATGCCCACTAAGTGTTTGATAAAATGCTTAGATGACCAAAGCATGAATATTATTGCTAATATAGAATCCCTTTGGCTTGTATTGATATAGATCAAAGTTGAAAGGGGCGACGAACATTGTATTTCGCCTCAAAGGCTGGAATTAAGGTATGTGAGGCTAGCTATCTACGTTAGGGAATGTTCATGATTCTCCTACGCCTCATTCTTCATACTTGTCGTAATTTGACTCGAGTATAGTTTAGCCCTAGTTTATGATATGATATAGTAACCGTTATCTTCTAGTGGTTGCGAAGCATGCACTAGTTCATGGTTATCAATTTGAATATCATGAACTCAAGACGTAATCTTTATAGACTTATGTATTGTTACCAATACGAGTCTCGCCTAGAAATTCGCATGCTCGAAATGTTGTTTTCAAGAGCTTTCAACATGTCTATTTCGCTCAAAGATTGTTCATTGTTGTTGGTCTCGCCCTTATTAATTAACCATAATTATACATACGTGATTTTGCCCCGAGGCACGCATGGGCCTTGTGTATACGTATACATGGCCGAGGCTATTGATCGACGCACTACTAGGCCGAGGCCATAGCGTGCATTTATTATCGGGGCCGAGGCCCCACATATACAAACACAGCATAATACAGATGATTCAGTATATAGAGAATGAGGAGTATTCATATCTTACTTCCTTGTTATTACAAGCATAAGTATCGCTCGCTTCAAGCAAGATTTTTATTGTTCTCGCCGTTTTACATACCAAGATAATTCAAATGTGCCGATGTCCCTTTATTAGTTGGGGCTCGCATCTCGCGATGCAGTAACGATATATAGGTTGACGTCACCTGCCTATTTAGGAGTGCACGTATCGCTATCGGGGGTGAGCCCCAAATTCCTTCGGCGTCACGCTATCCGGCCAGCTTTATAGATATTTCATTATTCAAAGACTCTTAGGCTTTATAGACACAGCTCGTAGGGGCCGATATTTATTATGTTAGCCTGGCTTGCTAGCCGTTGTTTGGTTTAGCCATGTTGGCTACTTTCGATATGTTCAGATTGTCTAAGTATTTCCGCATTATGATATTTCAGTGAGACTTTTAGTTAATCAAGACGTGTTAGTTTTATTTTTATAAATTAGTTATGTTTTGATATCACATGTTGATCCAATTAGCCTGGGCATTGGTTCGCTTCTGACGGGTCATACGTAATCGCACCGGTGCCGTGTTACGTCCACCTGTGTTCGGCGTGACAAAGCTTGGTATCAGAGCCCTAGGTTCAAGTGTCTTAGGGAGTTCATGAAGCCGTGTCCAGTCGGGTCTTCTTTATATGTGCGAGGGCCCCACACATATAAACAGCTTGACCACCAAGACATTCCAGATTGTCTCACTTCTTTCATACTTTAAATCGTGCAGTTAGAGCATTACTCTTAGGATTTCTTTCTAATTCGTGCGAGTACGTATTTTCAGAAAATGCCTTATAAGAGAAAGTACAACAAGAGGAACACAACCACTACCAAAGAGTCGTCACTGCTGCAACTCACGAAGAGACTCGTTCCGACTCAAATAAATAGCCCCCACGACTCCTACAACCTACACCTCCTAACACTTCGACATGGATATGAGAGGAGCCATCCACCTTCTTACCTCGTATCGTTACAACTTGTGCACGCCGACAAGAATCGCCTCAACAAAGCGTATAGTAAAGGGTCAAATAGTTCTAGACTCGTGAGTTTTTGCGGATGAAGCCGCCGTTGTTCACAAGTGGTCAAAGAAGGAGGAAGAACCCTGCATTTCATTGATGGACTCGTAAAATATTTCGTGTGATGCATGCTACCGATACAAAGGCAAAGAGAATCCCTGAGCTTTCCACCGCAAGATGTGGCCCATATATTATGACATGGAACAAAGCCCCGAGGGGAGGATGCACCTTCGTTACTTGGGACGAATTTGCGTACGCTTTTATTGAACATTTCATGCCAATTGAGTTGGGAGAAGCCAAGGCTACGCAGTTTGAGAATCTAAGGCGTGTGACATGACTTCAAGATTATTACCTCAAGTTTCGTGTCATTGTCCGTACATGCTCCTCACACGGTTCCCGATAGCGAGAGCCGTGGTTAGAAGATTTGTACTTGGCTTAAACCCGAGTTGCATTGTGGATGCCAATGTGCTTCTGCCGTAATGACAAGATGACTATTTTCAAGATACCGGCATTCGTCCAAGGTAACGAGACTAGCCGAAGGAAGAAGAAACCCCGGGCTGTGAAGATAGGAATTTAGTAAGAGGCTAAGTTCAAGAAATTTCGCCGTGAGAGGAAACCGCCCATCCTTCAAGAATGAGTCATCGTGACCCGCCCACTGCCAGTATCCCATTTCGTATGTCCAAGTTTAGCCTAAGAGTCAAAACTTTTGTTAGCCTACATATCCTTCTTGGCACAGGTGAAGAAAACACCCAGGGGTATGCCGTTCGGCACGGACGGTTGTTTCGGCGCGGCCACAGTGGCCACTATCCAAGGATTGCCCATCCGCAAGACATCGGGGGTAATCGTAGCTCACTCCACGACCCGCCGGTCCCTCGAAATAATCGGGGCTCCAAGCAGGGAACAACGCAGCCTAGGTTAGGAACACAAGCGGTGGGCAAAACCGTTTGTATGCATTGACAGCCGTCGTGATGAAGCTCGTACGCATGTTGTCACAGTACACTCTTTCACTGAAGTATATGCCTATTGAACTGAGATCCACCTTACCTTATGAAACCCCCTTACGTTGCTAAGAAATTTGGTATTGAACTTGAAAAGTTGCATCACGAACCTTTCGAAGTACCCACACCCATTGGGAATCGCTATAGCTAGGCGTATCTGCTGTGGGTTGTCCTAAGATTTACAATGTCAGCAGAAGAGTCAAGCCATTAGGGATAGAGTATGTTAGTTATGAATACAAGAAGCAATCCCAAGGGCATATAAATAATTTTTTTTTCCCATGAGAAATTGCTCACGAGAGTCGTCAATTTTGTACGAGGGAATTGGCGAAGATAAGGAACGTTAATTAGATCCCATCAAAAGAGAAGAATTTATAAGTATAAGACGCTAAATTTTGGTCTAAGGGGGGATGCAAATCGCCGCAAGTCCAAAGGAGGTAATCAAGACCTTGTGAGGGTTATTATGATATATGAATAATCTTAGTTCGCCTCCATGTTTCATGTCACGTTTCCTTCACGTTCATACCAAGCTCATGCCCAAATTCACCATATTGTTAACTACGACCCATCATTCGAGGACGAATGATCCCAAGGGGAGATATTGTAACACCCCGCATCTTGAACCGAGTTTAAGCTCATATCATTAGAGTTCCAGTGGAAACACCGAAGGTTTGAACGTTTTGCGAAAACGGTTGATAGGCCTATTTCGGGCGATAACTCCTTAATCGGTTTGGAATTTGGGAAATTACCCCCAATGAATTTGTAGTATGTGGAAATACCTTCTAACGATACAAAGACCAAGCCAATCAGAGCAAGGAGATATGATCGTCTCAATATGGCTAATAGTAAGGCACTTGAAATCCTATCGAATCGGCTAAGTTTTCGATACGTCTGCCTTCCAGCCAACTTTCGTGAAAATCTGTTATGAATTTGGGAAAACTTCCTTGATGAAAGTTGTAGCCCTTTGAAATATCTTTCCAACGGTATATTATGGGTCTTCTAACGGATCTGTGTACAAGAAGTTATGCCCATTTTACCGAACACGGCAAACCAACACTCATCGCTTCTGGGCGCGGGGGCGCGTGGAGATAGTCCCGCATCGCGGAGAGATCGCGCAACTCTGAGTTTTGAGCTCGTAACACTGCGCGATGGTCCCGCATCGCGGACCTATCGTGAAACGGGTCAGTTTCCGGTCAAAAGGTCAAGTTTACGCGTTTTTAAGTTATATTTAAGGTTTTGGGTTTATTTCCCCAAAGACCCCATTTCACGAAAAATTAACCCAAAGTCAAGAAGAACAAGTCCCAACCCCAAGATCTCCCAAGGTAAGTTTTTATCATGATTCTAGGGTGAATTTAAGTCCCTAATCCCTTTCTAACTTTGAGTAAACTCTTCTAATCCATGTAGTCAGATCGGGAACATTTTGTTGACGCGGAAACCCTAGAACCCGAATTCAAGAGACTGGGATCAAAAAGGTAATGTTTCTACTTTCTAATCATGTATAGTTGTGAATTACGAGTTCTTGGGAGAATAGTAACGGGTTTGATAAAGAGTGGGATTATATAAACCATGCCAGTAGTTTCGATTGTCAATTTGAGATCAAAGTAGTAAGATACGTGCGATGGAGAATGATGTTAATTACATCTAATTGAGATTGTAGAATCACCTAGAAGTAATAGAATGGGAATTGGGTGAAGAAACACCATTAATGTGAGATCAGCTTTATGCCCACTAAGTGTGATGGAATGTTTAGACTAATTTCAAAGCATGAATATTATTGCTAATATAGAATCCCTTTGGTTTGGCTGATATAGATCAAAAAGTCGAAATGGCCACCACCATTTTCAAAGGCCGAATGGTAGTATACGAGGCTACACCACGTTGTAGGAATACCACGATTTCCGCCTTCATTTTCATATTTACGAACATCAGAATCATAAATAGTACCTGTTTGTATGAGCATATGAATCGTTATCTCTAATTGCATAATCATTACGTTAATAATTAATATCATGAATCAAAGACGTAATCTTTATGCACTTATGTATCGTTACCACACGAAGTCTCGGGCTTAGAAATCTGTGACGTGTCAAAATGTCAAGAGTTTTCGGCCACCAAGATGTCTATTTCCGCTCAAAGATTGTTCATCGTTGTTATACCTCGGGCCTCTGTTAATTAACCATACTGTTATTACGCCGAGTTTGTTCAGGCACAAAGATGTCATAGATATTTATACACGTCGAGGTTATTAACGACGCGACTACTAGGCCGAGGCCATAACAGGTATTTATTATCGGGCTTAGGCCCCACATATAAACACAGATAATACAGATGATTCAGACATGTAGCAGAGTATTCATAACTCTACCGCCATTACGCTACGCCACGCTTTCGGCCAGCCAGATTTTGTACGCTACCGCTTTACATACCAAAAGACAATTCAAATGTGTCACGCCCCGTTAGCTCGCATCTCGCGACGCAGTAACGATATATAGTTATCGATTTCACGGCTTATGAGCGACGTATCACGACGCGTAGCCCCAGCCCTTCGGCGTTGTTTATTATCCAATAGTTCGCCTTATGTAGACAATGGCTCAAAGACTTCCAGTAGGCTTCATAGACACGCTCTATTGGGCCAGATATTTATTACGTTAATTATTACAAATGTCAGCTTGTTTGGTTTAGCCATGTTGGCTACTGTGATATGTCTTTATTGTCTAAGTATTTCCGCATTATGATATTTCAAAGGAGACTTTTTATTAATCACATTTGTTAGTTTTATTTTTATAAATTAGTTATGTTTTGATAACATCACGTTGATCCGGCCGGCCAGGTTGGTTCGCTCGGTCACATGCAGTCAGGCACCGGGTGCCGTGTTACGTCCAGGCCCAGGTTCGGGGCGTGACAGAAACATAAAGTAGTACTAGTAAGTTTTCTTTCCTCTTTTTTGAGGTATCCATTCTTTTTGAAGTTAGAGGATATTTATAAGCCTTGAGTAACTTGGGCACCATGACTTGCTACATTGCAAAACTTGGGCACCATGACTTGCTACAGTGCAAGGGACCCACATGGTCATCCACCAATTTATTCACAACATGGTTGAAATTATATTTGCTCAATTTCTTTTAATAAGGTTAAAAGATAAACACCAAATTTTAAGAAGGCCATTCCGTGAAAATTCTTGCAAGACCACTTAATGTCTGTTGGGCTGCCATAGCTTGGGCCTTTCCCATTTAGTCCATATTTCAACATTTTTTTTTGTGCGGATTGGCCTTGTATTGGGGTGGTCTTTAATTTTTATATTAATGATGTGCCATTTTTGTCCTTCATTCATATTTCGAGATTTTGGGCTCAATACCAAGAAAAAAAAAAAAAAAAAAAAAAAAAAAGACCTCAAGGTAGAATTTTGCCTGAGGGTAAAATTCTGCCTTAAGGCAGAGTTTTGTCCAAAACTCTCCCTTAGTTAGAGTTTTGCATGCGAGTTTTTTTAAAATTTTTGACTGGCGGAAATAATCGAAAGTCAAGAAATTTTAAGGACAAAAATTAAAGACTTTCATCCATGCATGTAACGCAAATTGCCCATATTTGAACAAGTAAACGAAATATGACCATCAATAACGTACTACATTAATTTAAATAAACAGAGTTCACTTTCATAGCTTACCATTCGATTACTTGAAGTTATTAATGATTTCAAATCATTTCACTATTTTGAGTTATTTGTTTCGTTGTCTGCCCATATCATCTTTTAGCAAATCTTAATATTTTAATGCTCTAAACTTTGTCCTAAACCAGAGTAATACATGGGTTATATTCAACAGTACTAGTTGTTGGGATGTGAAAGTAGTGGACCAAGTATCCAGAACCAGTGCATGCATTACTGTACTTATATGTAAATCCAAATTCCGTATACATCTAATCATGAGACCCACTCGATCTGCCTAATTGGTCTGATCATTTAGTAAATGTTTACGTGAATTGATTAATATTTGAAAAATAAATAAATTTGACGTTAAATTGAAAAGGAAAATTTGAAAGTTGAAGTTGTGTTTAGAAATGAAATACAATTGAAGTTTTGTGAGTGCAATTTGAAAAATTTAAAAAACTAATTCTAAAACTTGAAATTTGTAATTTGAAGTTAAAATAATGAACCAATTTAATAAACAAATAACTTATTTAAAATATAATCCTCAAATATTATTTCAAATTTTGTAATTTAGTACCCTACTTCTCAAATCACTGACCATTCTCTTGAAAGGAAGAAACGATCTCTTCTTGCATGCTACCTTTTCAACCTTTTGAAAATAATTTAATTTTGAACTTTTCATCTGAATGACTTAGCTTATAGTCGCACACACATATATTTACGATTGTTTTAAATCATAAATTTCAAAAGTCTTTCTTTTTTTTCTTAATCTCTGCATCATATTAAATACTGCTAGTCCGCCACATAAATTGGGATAGAGGAATTATTATTCTTCATTAATCCATCACGTGTTATTCTATTAATGAAAGAGTTTGAGTTCTCTATGTGTAAGAAAATATTTACACAACGTTGCATGTAATTTCACTTAATGAGCAACGATTGGCATAAGCCACTTAATTATATAAATGTCAACTAAGTAGTAGTACTACTAGTATTTTTTAATCCAACAAATTGCAGTCTACCTATGTATGTTCCCTAACGAAGGGGATAAAAGGTTAAAGGTCCCTAGGCCACCATGTGAAATGATTCGAAAGGAAACAAAGGCCAAAAGCTCTAGGATAATATTGGTATCACAATTATAAGAGTTGTCAATCCAAAAAGGACTAATATTTGACAGGGGAGAGTTTTTATCATGACTTGAGTTGAGTTGTGCATGAGCACATAGAAAGCTACATGTTACACATCCCTTGTTGTTTGTGGTGTTTTCGTTCTGATGGTCCCTTTTGGCTAATTTATTGTACGTCTTTAATTAACTTCTATCGACAGTATATAGCAAATATTTACGATGTGAGATTACTTAAAAGTTAATTGTAAGTAACTCATTTAATAAGTTTTTATTGGTTATAAGGAATTTGCTATGACAGGTTAAATAACGCTCATGATGATATAAAAACTATTCATACTATCAACTAATGCAACTTGAATCTATTTATTACTACCATATACCAAGTTTTATGTATAGGTGGGGTCACGACTCAAGAGTTCAATTGATTTTGTATCCATTACATTTGTTTTTTTTTTTTTTTTGGTGGGGAATGTCATCTCACAGCGAAAGTAGACTGTGGAAAAGAGAGCCAAGAAAGGACAAATTACTTTATTATAAAAATATTATTCTTTTATTCTTTTTAATTTGTTGATGTAATACATTGATTAATTTGCCATCTTATTGAATTTACTCCCACTAACCATTTGATGTCCGCTATTTTCTTAATTATATAACCCAGCTGTTCAAAGAAAGAGAAGAAAACTATTCGGAAGAAAAAAAAAAAAAAAAACTAGTAACAAAGCTGGAAAAAGGGAGAAAAGTATTTAATATGTATGTATATATATATATATATATATATATATATATATATATATATAGTTTCAATTTATGTGAACTATTTCCTTTTTAATCAAGGCCTAAAACGAATCTAATTTTCCTAATTTGGAAACAAATTCACTTTGCTTAGAATGATTTCACACAAATATTCAAGACTTGTTTTTGAACCACAAGTTTCAAAAGTCTTCACTTTTCTTAAACGCTCGCTTCTACCAAATGGCCACATAATCAAACTTTATATATATATATATATATATATATATATATATATATATATATGGATGAAAATTTGTAGCTAAAGTTATGGGATTTTCAAAAAATATTTGAAGCAAATATATGGTATATTTATTATCCTAATCATGATTAGGACTTTGATTTGGTTAAGTAAATTCCAACCATTAATTTTTAATCATGACACATGTCTCCCATTCAAATAAAAACTTGGGAAAATGGAGATAAGAGAAATGGAGGGAAGTCTCATCCGTAAAAAGATATGGCACTTAGATCTCCGAATGGATGGTCAATTAATTTTGATCATTAATTAAGAAGCTCAAATCAATTTCTTATCAACTTAATTTGAATATCATTAAGAAGTCCAAATCACTTTCCTGTCAAGTTTGACTCCTCAAAAACAAAACGAAATTACATTAACTTGGCTTGTCATACGTGTGTGAATATGTATGATGACTCGTGAACAATAATTAGATTGAAGAAGAAAATTGCCCTCAACGGTAGTTATTTCTTGTATCATTTCCTAAGACGTACAGTGCTGCTGATGAACGCGTGTGTGTGTAGAATGTGCAACATGACACTTGGACTAATTCATGCAGTTCAGGTGAAATTTTTTAATTTACTTGAATACACGTTTCTCTATGCTGCTGGTAGAACTCTATATTTACAAAATTTAATCAATATTTAAAGAGGATGAAAATTCAAGATTATAAGTCAATAGACCAATTATATTCCTCGCAACAGCCTAATATCATTGACCTGTAGCAAGAGTTCAAGATAATCAAAATCAATTAGGACACTAGCTAACTTTGTAATATGATATGTAAACTAAATTTCTCAAATTAAAATGATGAATATGGCAATTCCATGTTAACCTGCAAGACTTCAACATGAATCATCCACATATCCAATCTCATGTTTTAAAGTTCTTATATATATATATATATATATATATATACACACTAAATTTCTAAATTAAAATGAATATGAATAAGCAACTAGTTCTTATGAATATACATATCCAATCTCATGTTTTAAAGTTCTTATATATATATATATATATATATATATATATATATCTTCTATATATATATACACACACTAGTTCTTAAAAGTCCGTGCTGAGCCCGAGCCCAAGGTCAAGGTAAAGAGTACTCATAAAAATTTTAATTAGAAAAAAAATAATTTGTTTTGCATTCTTTTCTGGCACAGCTCCTTTATATGGTTGCTTCTTAATTATGTATTATTAATTATTTAAGTTGATCGCACAATTGGATAACTTACTAAAAGAATTATTTATGAGGAGACAAGTATTGCAGGAAACAACTTTTAAAGAGGCACATGTAACTTAATGTTTTGTAAATTAACATAATTTGAATTATGTAAAACAATTTCAAACTAACTATAATTGTAAATTGAAAAGACATTTTAGTATTTTATGAATTTGTTAACATATAATTTTTAGCTTAAGATAAAAATCTATGTTTTGTTATATATTAATTAGCCATTCGTAATTTCGTTGGCGATGATTAAAGCCTAGGTCTAAATATATCTATACACTCTATATTTATTCTTTCATTGAGAGACTTAGCGAACTTAACTGTAAATAAAGATAAAATTGACTCTTAACTTATTTTAATAGATGCTATTTCTAATTAACACATAAAAAATATCAAACGTATCAAAAAAATGCATTTTCTTTTCATTTTTTTTATTGTTAGTGGAATATTATTGTGTAAATTCACGTCATAATAGGCTATCAATCTCAAATAAGTTAGGATTGATTAAATTTAAATAAATTAATCATGTCTGAATGCGACGACATAACTAATAATTTTGTAAAATTGTGTTAAAATATCATACATAAATTTATATTTTCAAAATATAAATTAAAGATCATTAATAAACAAGAGCATGGGAAATTTAATAGTAATTTTAAAATTTACCCGGTGAAAAATACCATCTAGTACTTTTTCAACTGTAAATGCGCTCCTTAAAATTATTGTATTTTCTCATCTTTATCACAATTATTTTTGTTAGATATGACATCATCATTTTAGACAACTTTTAAAGCATTTTAAAGGATCTCAAAATTTGTTATATTTACCTAAGTGAATGTGGCACTCTAAGTAAGTACGGGATAGAAAAAGTACATATCCACATACAAAAAGTTAATTTGTGGGAGTATGTATTACCAAAATAGGTTTGTAAATTTCTTGATTTATTTAAAACACACTTTTGCATATGATGTCATATATATCAAACATAAGGGCAAAATTGAAAGTGCAAAACATTTGGTTAGCAAGCTTCCCAACAAAAAAGTTGAGAACTAACTAAGGACTACAAAACCCATTATGTTGTTACGTACTTATAATATATGGTAATATATGTCTCACAAGAAAATCAATTTAAGTAGACAAAATTTTATAATAATCCCTTCAAACAAGCACAAGCTTATCACCATATGTGTTTTTTAGTATGAAGACCGAGTAGATTCAAAGCAATGTAAACTAATTGAAATCTCTCCTTAGAAACAGTTGCATAGATTGAGACATAAATGTAAAGCAAGCGTTTGTGAAGTTAGCCTGACCCGTTTGGTTTATCATAAGAAGAAATCTTGGAGATCATCTATGAGTGTCAGTTAGTTATAATCATGTCCTTATTTCTTCGAGATCATCAATGAGTGTAAGTTAGTTATAATCATGTCATTTATTAGATAAATTATAGATAATTAATCGACAAAAGATAACTGATAATATGATAAACTGATAACTAACCTGCTATCACCTATTAAGATTTGTTACACGAAAAATAAGTACTAGCAGGACTAAGAGGTTAAAAAAATAAAATTTAGACCTTTTTCTTTCTGTATCACCAAATTCCTATTCATTATGGCAATTTGTTTTTGTCTTCCATTGAAACAGATTTCTTACAATGAGCAATTGCAGCTTGTATAGCAGCTTGTAACTCTTCCATAGTGCTATCACTTGAAGAAGAATTAGTATAATTATTATAAGCTCCTCCTGTTGGTGTTGCTACAAGCAGACCACTATTTGTAGGAGATGTTCTCATTGAAGCTGGTGCTGAATATTGCCTAATCTCTTTATTCTTTCCTCTTAATAAATTCCCAGAAAAAGAATATGATTGCCTATGAAATTGCATATTCCTTTTGCTTCTAAAAGATAAAAATGGCCTTACCATTCTTATGTACCTCTTCACAACTTGAGTCATCATATCAAATGTCATCTTCTTGCCATATTGCTGTGATCTCTCTTTGTTTTCTTTTTGATCTTTAACTTCATGCCCTTTTCTCCATTTTGGTGTCCCAAAAAGGGAAAAAGACTTGGCCTTTTGTTTTCCCTTAGATGTATAAGTAATATCCTCATCTAATAATGCTCTTCGATTCTTGGACTTTTGGACTTTATGGTCTTCAAAAAAGTGATCTTTTGTTGGAAGAGTGAAACTATCAAGGGAATTGGTGGAAGATCTAGGGGATGATATGGGGAGATGAGAAAGAAGGTGAAGAGGAAGTAAGTGGCCATGGAAGAAAATATCATCAGCTGGTGATAAATCTATGGCAAATGATGATGAAGAAGAAGTAGAAGGTGGGATTTGTTTTGTTTGTTGAAATGAGATTGTGAATGAGAATTCATGTGAAGGAGATGATGAATTAGATGAAGGTGGTGTTGATGAGGCTTCAATGTTGCTGATGACCTTTTGATGATCACTTTCTTGATTTCTCTGCTTCTTTTCTTTGTGATCTCTCATGTTTTGGTGTTGGATGTGTTTAGAGGGTAACAGAAGTGCTATAGTAAGATCTAATATGGAGTGTTTCTCTAACTTTTCTCTTATTATTCTTCTTTGTATAAAGGGACAAAAAAATTACACAAAAAGAAGAAGAAGAAGATAAGGATATGAGAAGAAGGGGTTTTTGTTATTGGTGGACAGAGTTATTCGATATATCTATGCTGGTGAAAAATATTAAATACTTCCTCCCGTCTCAATTTATGTGGCACCATTTGATTTGGCACGGAATTTAAGAAAGAAATGAAGACTTTTGAAATATGTGGTCCAAACAAACCTTATATAAATGTCTTGTTGTAAATCATCTCATAAAGTTAAATTATTTGTAAATATAGAAATGTAACATTCTTTTTTATATAAATGCACACATAAATTTGAGTACTACATATAATTAGTCGAGGCGTGCACAAACCGACCCGGACCCCATAGTTATATTTAGAAAGGTCTTTATTATTGGGTGATGGTGCAGGGGAGGGAGTTCTTGCTCGGAGACTAAAATGTCGTATGAAGGGACAAAATAATTTAGAAAAAAAAAAAAGAGTAAGGATATGATAAGAATGGATTTTTTGGACAAAGTTAGTAAGGATATGATAAGAATGGATTTTTGTTATTGGTGGACAAAGTTATTTAGTAATTATTCCGGTAGAAGATAGCAGATATTTCTTAAAATTAGTTGAGCTATGCGTGTTAAGTTGGTATGGACTCCATATATATATATATATATATATATATATATATATATACTATTATATATAAGAGGGAATGTGAGGACTTTTGTAGTCCTCACATTAATTTCCCAAATTTTTAAAAAAAAATTCATTAATTACTTTTATGTCCTAATTTTATTTATTTAAGTCAATTTTTTTGTTTTTTGTTTTTTAAAGTCTAGAAAGGACTGGGACTTTTGTAGTCCTTACAATAATTTTCAAATTTTTTTAAAACTTTTTAATTAATTACTTTTAGGTCCTAATGTTATTTATTTATGTCAATTTTTTTGTTTTTGTTTTTGGCCTATCGAACCTCCTACCTCATTTTTCATGATTTTGCTCGATACATTTCCGAGCCCAATTAAAATGCATCGTATGAGGGGAGGCTTCTCCAAAGATTTTTTTCCATAAAAAATTAAAAAGTTAAATTCGTATTTGTCTTAAAAGTTCATTAACTATGATATAGATTATTTATTTAGAAAAAAAAAAATTAGGATACATAAGTTATAATGTCAAATGGGTTCCAAATTTGATTTGAATTAAATAATTTATTGGAAGTTAAAATATTAAAGGAAGATGGAATGAAAATTAGTTGAGATATGCGTGTTAAGTTGGTATGGACTCCATATATATATATATAAAAAGACTTTATTGTTAGGGGATGTTGCAGGGGAAGGCTGGGGTGAGGGGTTTTTTTTTTTGGGGGGGGGGGGGGGGGGGGGGGGGGTTCTTGATTGTTGACTAAAATGTTTTATGCTAAGTCTGTTGTGTGGCAAACTGGCAATTATAGTAAATGGACATAGTTGAAGGTTTTGGGCATGTGGTGGGCTGGTGGCTCTGAGATGGAAATGGAATTTTTGCAAAGGGGATGGGATCTTTTTTCATGTAAGCAATTAAAGTTGCCAGTTATTGGGAAAGAACACTGACAGAACAAAGTCCAAGGTTTTCTAGTTTTTTGTAAAAATCTGTAGGTGAAACATATTATTGTACTATAATAAGTAGTAGTATAATGTAATGTAAAATAATGGGTATCTAGCTTTGGACGCCATCTCATAATACTCAAATGATTTCCCCATTCTACTAAGAAGTCATGCTTACGTACCTACACATTCTTAAATGTCTTAAAGAGCTACTACCAACCGATGTAGGTGAAAGAAAAAATTAACAGAAAATAAAATAAAAAACGGCTTTGAGGCGTGAAGATTCGACTGTCCTTAAAGAGTTATCGTTTGTATTCAGATTTTGGGGAAACACAAACGATTATCTTCAGGATACAACAAAGTCAAAATATACTTGCAGATTTTTCTATATTACTTCGTTGGATCCTTTCAGAAAAGACACCCGGCCCGCGCCCCAAGTCTTGAATATATATTATATAATTACTCACACACTTTAGGAGTGTGTACTTATCAAAGTACATAACGTGACAAGGACTTTTAAGGTCCACAAATAACTCTTCCATCACCAATGTGGGAGTGTACTTATATTCCCAATTTGATATAGCAAACTATCTTTCCAGCAGTAGGTTTGTATCCTTTCACCCTTAAATATGAGTATCGAGTTCTAACCTTGAAAATATAGAATGTCCAAGCGGAGAGCGTATTACCCTTTTAGTAATTTTATCTAATGTGAATCCGGATTAATCGGATAATAAATTCTGGATACCCGATGATTAATCGGAAAATATTAGATGCACTGCACCTTTCGCAAGAAGAATCTTTGATTTGATAACACAATTAGATTATTTTCTTCCCACTTAGATTGGCAATTTCAGTGTCTTGGTATCCTCGTTCTACACCAAATGACTTGGGAAAAGCTGTTTTATTCTTCTAGTTTCTTAATTAGTGTTTGGTACTTTCTCACTGTCCGTTGCAATTTAAATTTTGAGAGTCAAATTTCTTTTACTTTCAGTATAATTCATATATAGAGTCCTTAAGTTCTGAAAAATAATTTATATATTTACATATTACGTAAAAAGTAATATATGTCACAATAATTAATAATTCAAAATATTAAAAAACATATGAAAGAATCGCGGTCGAAGAAAAACTCATTTGACTCTCGAAATTAGAAAGCTGCCACATAAATTGGGACGAAGGGAGTACTTATTTTGGGGTGGGTCTGATTAACTTGGATTTGTATCGGAAAGTGCACTTTAAGGATAAAACACTTCTTACCAAAGGTGACTCTGTTAAAGATTATGAGATGTTTCATTAACGATAAAGAATACTTACTACGTACTCTACCACAAGTACTTACTACGTACCCTACCACAAGTCTACAACCTTTGATGGTAGGTCTTTTATTTTATGGCCTCTATTAGACTACTAGGTAGAAGATATTCTCGTCTAGCACCAGTTTGCACACTTCGTTATTTAATACTTTGATATATCGGTGTGTGTGGTGTGTAAGCAATGCCAAAATTGTATATGTACATATAAGTAGAGTACTTAACAACACAATTTTTAATTAATGAGGGAGTTGTTTCTAATAAGAAGTTTACCAACTCTTTTCATTTTTCATTCAAGTTGGTGAAAACTTTAATTTGATGTAGTCTACTGTAAGAAACTTCTTAACCACCAATTTTGAACTTTTACCCCCGGTTTGGATGGTGGTTTCCCACGGTTCATTAATGTATGGTTTTTTATGAAATCATATTTGTTTCCATTATTCTTAAAATTATATGGTATGGTGTTGTAAACCCGTGGTTCATTCCATGGTTATATAACCATGAAAAGTCCCAATTTTTGAAACCACAGATTTGATGGTTTTTCCGTGGTTACATATTTCATTTCTCCATTATACTCCACCCCTACCCTACCACTCACCCCCCATCCCACCCCTGCCCCACCCCACCCCACCCCCGCACCCAACTACCCCACTCCTTTGCCACTCACCCCAACCACCACCCACTACTCCTCACCACCGCCCAACCCCACCCCACAACAACTCACCCCCACGCTCACCCCACACCACCCACCCCTCCACCACCCCCACCCACTGCCCCTTACCACCACCCAACCCCACCCCCACAACCACTCACCCCCACCCTACCACCCACTACCCCGACTCTCATCCCACAACCACCCACCTCACACCACCCAACCCTCCACCAGCCCCACCCATTACCTACTTATTTTTTAAAGTTCCTATTTTATTCTTTTCCTGAGTTTTATTAATATATATATAAATTAATTTCTAATTAAGAGTTAAGGGTATTTTAGTAAACTTACAAGTTATTATACAATACCATACAGTCAAACCAAACAATAAAAATATTATTAAACCACAACAAACGATACAGTCTATCCAAACATTGTGTTCATTAATACAGTACAATACAATACAACCATACTGTACCACACCATACTGAACATTAATGAACCATGGGAAACAACCATCCAAACAGAGGGTTAAGTGTTTTTAACAAATTAACTTGACCTTTTCCAAATTCTGTCTCTAGTAATTGACCATTTAAACATGCTGAAATTCTATCCATCCCAAAACCTCATAGTTGCACTGCAACCATATATATGGTCTAATTCTTCTATGAGTCATTTTTCACTCAATTACTATAATTTTTCCACTTGTGATCATATGTGTGAGCTATGTATTGTTGGAAATTGATTAATTTCCTTGTAAATAGAATCTTGATTTTTTCCTTGTATGTTGGGTCTTATATTTATTTTCTTTGTCTAAGTAATGCCTACATGGAGTATATTATAAGCATATGATTATTTGTCTAAGAAAGTTTTCAATGCCCCTATCTCATACGAAATGATGATGATCTGCTTACATAACAAAGACAACCACAATGGATTTAATTTCAATGTGCGACTTCTAGAAGTCTATCCTTAGACTCTTGGTATACTATCCAGTTGAAAATTGCATAACAAACAAAGAGACGTAAGAAGAAAATGAGTTTGTTGATTGATGGAACTTGGTAGGTTATGCAACCTCCAAATGGTTCTATAATAAGATAAGAGTCAAACATTCCCATCTAACTAGTATGAGTATACAATATGGTTTGCATATTATGTTGGAAAAAGTGAGAGAGGTATCTTGCAATAGGTGTCCAGATTCATGCTTATCAAAAAATGTCTATTTTTTTTTTTTTTTTTTTTTTTTTTTAACATTTAGCGTATCGTTATTATTTCATATATGGATTATTATTTCTATTCTAGTCGTTAGTTAGTCCATTATGATTAAATATCTCCATTCCTCTTGTGAGGACACACATTATTTTTCTTCTTGTGAGACACATAACAACATAAGTATTCTTTTTCTTTTTCTCGTCATGTTTCCTGTTATAACTCCTTGTTCTTTCTTATTTTTGCTCCTTATTTATATTAGAAAAGTTTGTTGAATACTGAAGAATACTTACACGAGTGAAATATCCTTAACGACAATATCATCAATACGCATCAAGCTGGATGAGAATCTCCGTGATTATATTCCAATAACGTAAGGCTTTATATGAGGACAGAAATAGAAGTGTTACGCCCCATTCAAATGATGCTTTTCTCAAATTTTTATCAAAGTTCATCCTATTATATATTAGGATTACAATTATTCAATTCAAATCTCCACAATAGATTAGCAGATATATACGTATGATTAGGCAGAATACATGCTTTATATTAGAATTTGTATTAAAATTTAATATATCAACAGAATTCTGTACACCTAAGAATTTAATTATCATGTCACCTGTTTAACATACTTTATTATTTTTACATAATGAAGTACAGTGCCATATGCATCAATCGATCAAATCAGCGCATGTTGAATTAATCTCTTATAGTATTGTCTCCTATAGTCGAAGAATTAACATAAAAACTAACTGATCCCTATGAAGAGGACTAATATTTGTTTTGGTTCAAACTCTTTTCCTTTTAAACACGTGATTTTAATGAAAGTTTGTGACTTTGTGGAACACATACACGTATTATGTACAGTGTTAAAAAGAAAACAGCAAGTGACCTAATGGTTGGTATAATCAAGACCCAAAAGACTATAAGATCAGCCGTATAGTTAAAAGATGTACTGATTATCGATAGATATAAATTACCAATCGTCGAACATTAGAAAAATAGAAAAACGGAATTGAAGAAGAAAGACTTTGTCCTAAAAGATCATTGTCCTCAAAGAACAATTTCCTTCAAAATTCATAAGGCCCTAGTATAATGCGAATTAACTTCAACTACTTCAAGAGAGTCCTTATATTTATAAAATTTAAGAGATAACTTTTCAAAAAAGCAATTCTTTTAAGACCACCAAATATTACAATTTTACTTAATACCGAATTGGATCAATTTCTCCTTAACAAATAAATATTTTGGGCTATTTGATCTTTTCCCATCTGACAAAAATATTCTTATATTCTTGCTAGTCCACAAGTTTTCCTATGCCAAAACGGTTTCCGTCATTTTCTCTATTCGTTGTTATATTGCTCTTTAGGACCACACACACGTCACACGTGTACTAACAAGTGGCCCTCTTTAAGGCCATGTTAAAAGCACATTACAATTTTGGCTACTTAGTTAAGGGCGTGAATATCTCAATCATAGAGGCATTATATGGATGGACAGTTCATCTTTTCCACTAGAACCACATTCAATCATCCAAAAAATATACATAAATCTAAAGATAAGAAATGGGGGAAAAAAGTCTGAGGAGTGAAGAAAGGAGACTTTCAACATTTTATTTTGTCTTATGCCATGTTGCTTGCTTACTTGTCTTTTCTTAATTCCTTTAGACTCTTTCTTTTTTATAAATTTAAAAGACATCAAAATTTTCAAGTGGCTTAGTGGAGAAAGCAGAAAAAGGGGAGAAAAAGTTATCCCCACAAAGAATCTTTGTTGCTATGACTGTGAACTCTTTGTTTTATCCTATGTTTGCTTCTCTCTTTCTCTCGTTCTGTGCCCCACCCCACCATACTTCTTTACCCCTGTAGTCACAAGAAGAAAATTTGGTTAGTATATGTGTTGGACCTTTTCTTCTTTAGGAGTTTAGGAGTGTTGTTCATTTTGTTTTATGATTGTGGTTAGGGGTGTACGTGGTTGGTTCGGGTTTTTAAAGGCCAAACCAAACCATTCAGTCGGGTTTTTAAATCTATAAACCAAACCAAACCAACAAAAGTCGGGTTTTTCGCGGCGTGCTCGGGTTTTTCGGATTTTTTCCGGTAAAGTCTTCATACTAAAATATTCAACGAAAAAAATAATGAAATTGCATAAAATAAAATGATCATAATCTAAAAATACTACGTCATGCTACATTAAATACGGCTAATTTATAAGGCATGTAGAAAATGATAATAATCTAAAAGTACTAAGTCATGCTAAAATAAGTACGGCTAATAAGTATTAATTACATGACTAGATATTAAAGAAAAAAATAAATAAGTTATGTATTTTCACGTTCTAAACTAATATAAAACTAAAGAATAGATATCAACATTATTGTCATTCCAGTGTTAGATATGAATTACTTTTGTTAGCATTAGTATTGATTTGATTTTTGTTGAGTTTTATTTGAGTTACTAATATCATTGGGCTATAAAACTTATTGGACCATTCAAAATTATAATTCCAAGCTTGAAATAATATGTTAAAAGACAAAAAACTATGAAAAAGTTAAAGAAACATTTATAAATGACATTAAAAATAAATATTTTAATGTATAAAATATGTTTGAAATTTTATAAATGTAATGTCGGGTTGGTTTGATTCGGTTTGACTTTTTTAGTTAAAACCAAACCAAACTAATAGTGTCCGGGTTTTTCTTTTTAAAACCAAACCAAGTCAAACCAAACCACTAGTCGGGTTTTTTTCTCGGTTTGGTTCGGATTATCGGTTTGGTGCGGTTTGTCGGTTTGCTTTGTACACCCCTAATTGTGGTGTTCGAGTGTGTATCTTAACTAATTCTACGATGTATCTGTTACTTTCCACAAGCACATGTAGCGAATAACACTATCCACTAAAGCTTGAATAGAAGAGAAAAAATCACTTAGGAGTAGTTTTTTGTCTCCGTTGGGGATTGAAAGTAAGACTCCATGACTCTCAATCCACCTCAATTGACCATCACGTCACAACCTTGAATGCGGAAAGTTGTTTTTGTCGGTGCATAAACTATAGTAATTATTATGTGGGATATAACTTTTTGTCCCTTAGATATTGATGTATTCTGATTTCAAATTTTGTGATATGATTAAGCAGATTTAACTTTTAATCAATTCACATGTGTGATTTTGCTCTCTTTATATCTGAGATATCTTATAATTTGACTCATTTTTAAAATAATTATTCTCAAATATGAAGTAACTATACAAATTTAACATAACGCACGGATAATTAAATGATTTTTGTGTAAACAATTTATTAGTTTGTGAAAATTCACAAGCTTTGGGATAAAAAAATACCCATTTTTAGTTAATATAATGTGTCAATGTTCCAGGGCAAACCCAGCTTCAATGGATGGATAGCAGCACAAATCAAAGACTTGTCTAGTGCTATTAAAGCCGTAAAGGTATTTTCCAAATTCGAAGAGACAAAAGGGTGAGACAAAAGGGTGAGACAAAAACACAAAACAGCCGTTCATTGATACTTCCACATTAAGAGGTTGACACAATGAGAAAATACATACTTTGTGTCTTTGGCACTAAAGGATAAAACCAAATAAACTCAAGACAACTCATGTTTGGAAAAAATTCCCTCCAGCTCTGCAGCCACAAGTATACCTGGTCCCAATATTTGAATTGGAAAGTGAAGTAACATGACAGCTACTTAGCAAGGTGGTTTATTTGTATAACTATTTGGTAATCCGGTATCCACGGGCCATGGCCCGACTAGTCCCATTTCTCACCATGTCGCACACATGGAGAAGTGTCATCACCAAAGTTCGAACTTGAGACCTCTGGTGTGATTAAAAGGTGAATGGATTCCATTCTACAACATGCCACTGCACCCCCTCGGTAGTAGTAGCAAGGTTTATAATCATCAGCTATCCGGTATCCGTTAGTCATGCCTCGACTGGTCCAATTTCTCATAGGGCACGTTAAAGAAGTAGTGTTGTCACCAAATTTCGAACAAAAGACTTCTGATTAAAGAGTGAACAGATCCCATCCTACAACATCCCACCCACACTTCGATGTATTGCAACTCTTTAGAAGTGTCATTTTTGCAGATTCATAAACTATCTTATTAATTTGCAATTTATACTACTACAATCTTATCTTCTAGCAGTCCAGCTATAAAACATATTGCTGCATCAATGCAATTTAAATTTGAGTGTATGTTTTGTCTGCTGTTAGTGTAAGAAAGTGGTAGACAAAACATACAGAAGTAAACACACGAAGAAGTTAAGAGGATTTAACATATAGTATATATACAAAAGAAAAACTGATCTATCTATGCAGTATAATTTTCCAACTGTTAAGCATGTATAGTTTAGCCCTAGTATTAACTATTGACCCTAATTTATGGAGGCTTCAGTACTCTCATCCACTTTCGAAATAATTTACCCTTGTTACATACACCTAAAAAGGAAGAAAAGAAAGTAAAATACTTGTCCCTGTATATGCAGTGAAAGTTTCAAATCATAAGTACATAAAAAGATATGTAGCGACGAATGATCAAGCTTTCAGTACTTCAGTTATTCCTAGTAATGAAATTTTAGAATGCACCAGCAGTTCACTCTTGCAAGGAGAGCAGAACAGAAAATAACATGGACGCAGAACTGAATTCTCAAATCGGCTGAAGTTTATAACAAAAAGAGGTTCATTCTAAATTAGCTGCAACTAAAATGAAGTGCGAGTGTCTATGTTCTTTCAGTTCTGTGGCAGTTTAGATGAAATGACGCAAATATGAGGATGTTATGCACCAAGAAATCACTTCATCTCAAGGATAATCTACATGTAATGAGACACTATACATTTTCGATATAATGTTACATGTCAGTACTTAATCAATCCCAAGCTCTTCAACCAAGGAAGCACCTCGGACAAACCCTCTTTCAAGCTTCTAGGGTGGTAATCCAGTTCTTCCTTTGCCTTGTCACAGGAGTAAGCCCACTGATGTCTAAGCACGCAAACAGTCTGTTCAAGTTGATGTATAAAGAGGTATAAAGATTAAGATCCAATGCAAGCTAATGAGTTATTAAGAGAAGAAAAAGAAAAGAAACGTAGGTCAGCCAAAACCACAATGCATAGAACATGTAAAACCCCTTCGACGTCATCATCTGTTTTTGGGACAGGGGTGAAAAGAATAGGCCTGCTTATGTGCTAACATTATTTTCTACTTTTGTTTGGTGCAGCAAATACTATATCTTTTAGAACATCCAAATGTTTTTAAAGAAGGAAAACCAAGCAAAGAGGCACATGTACTGCCCAAGTATGCAAATGCAAAACCCAGAATTAGAGTGTTTAGTTTAAGAAATAAGCAGTCAAAAATAAGCAACATAAATGGTCATCAAACATAAAAATCAGATGCACAAACCTTTGCCCTGTACATCGTTTGAAAGTAATAATCCCGAACTCTAGGTTCAAAATGAAAAAGGTCTACTAGATATACTAAGAAAATAATTTGTCACGCTCAGAGCCAAATGCGAAGGCACAGCCATCCACGTCAGAATAACAGATCCACAGCAATTTCAGCAGGTGAAGTGAAGACAAGCAACAAAACAGCCATTCAAACTTGATTTTCAAGAATTAATTTTGCAAGAACCTTAAAAAAGAATAGAAAAGAAAGCTAAGCCCTTTATATATCTGTCCTTGTGACATTACTGCATAAAACCAATTCCCTCTTTTTCCGATGATCGTCTCAACTCACAAACAACTTAAGACATACTCCCCTAAAAAACAAGTATAACAAATAAAAACTTAGTATCAATGTGTTTCTTACCGGAGGACTGATTAGAGGAAGCTTTCCTGTTAATTTGGAGAAAAGAACTGATAACCAGCCATAAGCTTCAATAATAAGTAGGGGAATACCAAACGAAGGCCTCTTTGTGTGAGTGATGATAGCAGCTATGTCGAAAACTTCCTTAAATGACGCATTCTCCCCAGTAAGAAGATACCTTTCACCTGGTTTGCCTTTGTTCATAGCTGCAATATGTCCATCAACCACATCATCAACATGGCTAAAAGAAAACCTGTCATTTGCTTGGCCAATGTAACCAGGTAAACGCCAATTAAAGCGTTCAATTATCTGAAAAAGAAATATGTTTAAACTCAATAGTCAATACCACATAAATTTCATATGTATGACAAATAAAGTTACAGAAGATAATTAGTAAAATTGCCAAATCCTACAATTGGAAGATGAGCATTGAACTGAAGCACTATTTTCTCTACCTGGTTTGAACAGGCAATGTACCGAAAGGCAAGGTGAGATACAGAGTCCCTCAATTTTTTGATAGTGGCAACTTAGTTTTAACCTTTTTTAGTTAGATGATACCCTTCAAATTTACACATTGAGGAAGTTTCGGTTAGAAATTTATTCGAGATTCACAGGCAAAATGGAAAATTCCTGATTATCTCCTTTTTAGTTTTACCACTTCTCCTCATCTTCTCCTTCCCATTTTGAATTTCCTCTCTCTCCATTGGACCTGTATTGGCAAACCTCATGCTTCATTTCTCATCTTCATCTTTTTCTTCACTGGATCCTTTTTCCTACGCCGTCTCCTTTCCACTCTTTCCCTTACTTTTCTTTTTCTTTTTTCACATTTTGTTTTTCCTTCTACTCCTCTTCGTCTTCTTCCTCCACCCATCTCCAATTTCTCATCACACATACTCCAGACAAGTCTAATGAACTGACTTTGATGAAGAAGTCTAATGATGTATCTCTTCTAACCTTCTACTACTCTCCTCAACTCTTTTTTCTATTTTGATTTTTTGTCTCTTTCTTCTTTCGCTTACAACCAGGGTAGTAAAAGAATTTCAAATGATTATTTGCTAATTCTAGGGAAAAGGATGAAACAAAATTAATTAAAAACCACACCTCTTATAGAATGGTAATTATGGCATCATTGAACATGCTTTAGTCTTGGGAAAAAACAGTCATTATGCATGAAATGATAGAACATGTAAAAGCTTTTAATCAACTACAAGAACATTGCCAACGTAGCTACGACCAAATCCAGAACATTAAAACAATTTAGCAAACGGGCAATAATATTTCCAGCCATAAAGGGAGGAAAAAGGTTGAAATATTTACCATACGGGCAATGACATTTCCAGCCGTGACCTTCCCGGGACCATATATGACTCCTGGATAAACAGGCACTATTGGTATTCCTTCAGACGCAGCATCTAATGCAACTTTATCAGCAATAGCTTTCGATTTCTCATACTCCGTACAGAAGAATTTTCCAGAATGAGTCTGAATTTAATAATAATTAGTTAAACCTTTATGAGAAAAGCACATCTAAACATATTAACTGCATGTGCTTAATTGTGTCAACCACTTCATCTGACAGCTCAAACTGTCAAACACCTCTGTTATTTATTTTTTCATTTATAGCTTGCTTCGTCGCGTGTGGACCTAATTCTTTTTCTTGGACTAATCATAGTTTTCAAGTGATGATGAGACTCAAATATAGGACTTTTGCTTGGTCTGATACGTAAACCGTCTCATTTAAAGCTTACACTGTTAAAGAAGGAATACATTTATTTATTTTAGATCTGTAACACATTCGATCAGCTTTCATACCTGAGTTTCATCTGCAATATATCCATCAGTTGGTCCCAAGGCAAAAAAAGATGATGTGTACACAATTTTCTCTATAGTTCCTGTTTCTTTATAAGCTTTCAACACATTCTTCAAGCCTCCAACATTGACCTATAAATGCAGAGCAATAACATCAATAAGTCTAAATCAGCTATAAATACCTAAAAGTAGCAATAAAGAGTATAGTTGGTTTAGCAGAACTCTGGAATTTCTTCTCATGAAAAATGTTTTCTTTGATATTAGTTCCAGTGTTAGCTCATTTTCTTAAGGTCCCGTTTGGCCATAAGAATTATTCACTTTTTTCCGGAATTAGCGTTTGGTCATGAAAATTCCAAATACAACTTGAAGTTGTATTCCGGAATTTGAAAAACAAGAAAAACTTGTTTTTCAAGTTTTTGACTTTTTTCACAACCAAAACAACTACATTTCAACAAAAAAATACAATTTCAAAAACTATGGCCAAACACAACTCCAACTCCAAAATTCCAAAAAAAGTGAATTTTTTTTTTTTTTTTGTTTCTACGGCCAAACGCCTACTAAATTTTCCAACCCTTTCTTCTCATCATTTGCTTCAATAAACATTACTCCTCCCGATTCATAATAAGAGTCCTTTTGGCCTTTTTATTTTGGTCCAAAATAAGTGTTCTTTTACATAATCAAGAATTTATTAGTAATTGTTTTCTGCCAAATTTACCCCTGTTGACAAATGAGTTTTTTCTGTAATCAAGAAATTATATTACATTACCATTTAATTAAGGATAAGTTAGTCAAAATACCATTTTTTTTTCCTTCTAGGATTTAGTATTTTCTTAAAGGGTGTTCCAAAGGCCAAAAGGACACTTATTATGAACCGGAGGGACTATAGTCGATCTTTAGGAGTACTAAAATATCACAAAAAAAACTATAATTCCAATATCATTTAATACTCGATAATATCAGAAAAAAAGCTATTCTTATAGCCTATCATTCCAATATCATTTAATACTCAAAAATATCAAGAAAAATAATCTTTCAAATTAAAACATTTTCAACGAATAAACATTTTCGACCATCAAATTATACTCAAAACTATAAAATAAAAAAATAAAAATATATCAACAACAACAACAATTAATACTCCAAAATATCATTAAAAGACTATTTTTATAGGCTCAACCACCATCAATTAATACTCAAAAATATCCCAAAAAAAAAAAAAACTAAAATTCCACCCTTTTTGAATACTCAGAAATACCTTAAATAAGACTATTCTTATATGGCTCCACCCAGTGGCGGAGCCACATAGAGCCGAGGGTGTTCATTCGAACCGACTCGGCGGAAAAAAATATTATTTTTACAAGGTTAAAATTATTTTTTATGTATATATAGTAGATGTTGAACCTGCCTTAGACACGTTTTACTTTTTATTCTTTTGTATGCATTACTTTTATATTTTAACCCTCGAAGAAAATACTTTCCTCGCGACTGGCTCCACCATCAATTAATACTAAGAATTATCATCATCTACTTGTATTGTTATATATATAATAATAAATATATCAAATGTAACATACTTTTATACCTCAAAACTAAAAAATAACTCTTCAAATTAAAACATGTATTATTGTGCTCACGGAGATGAATCTAGAAGGATCTGGAAGCCAAGGTTCAACTAAAGCAGCAACATGAAAGATGACGTGGCAACCAGAGCAAGCTTGGAGGAGTGACTGATAATCTGTTACATCTCCGAACACAAATTCTAGGGTTCCGTCGCCGTCAGTAGGCTGAGGTAGAGATGATAGATCGCTTGTACGGCGAACGAAGGCTTTGACGTGGTAACCGCCGTTTAATAACATGTGGCAGAGACGTCCACCTAGGTAACCGGAAGCACCGGTTACCAATACCACGTCCTTCTTCTTCATTTTTCTATTTACTTTTCACGTTCCTTTAGAGTCAACCCTATCTGATGTATACTTCTAAATAAATTAATATACTAAAAATATAATTATTAAAATATAAATTAATATTCTCTTCATTCTAAATTTATATGAGGATTGATCTATTTGAAGAGTCAAGTAATTTTTTTTTAATTACATTTCAAGCATAGATTCTAATATTTTATAAGAAAATTTATATAATTAAAAATTATATAAAAAAAATAACTAATTCCTCCGTTTCCAATTTATATATATATTTTTCTTTCCATTCTAAAATCGAATGATACATATCTATATTTAGAAATAATTTAACTTAAAACTTTTCCTTTTACCTTTAAAGAAATGAGCCTTTGAATTATTTTAGCTAACAAATTTCAAAAGTCTTCTTTTTTTTCTTAAATTTGGTGTCTTCTCAAATCATATCACATAAATTAATATTCTCTTCATTCTAAATTTATAGTTGATCTATTATTCATTTTAAACTAAAAAGCTTAGATTCTAATATTTTATAATAAAATTTATACATTTGAAAACTATATAAAAAATACTACTCCTTTCGTTCCATAATAAGTGTCACTTTAGCAAAAAATACGCATATTAAGAAATTAATAATGCAATATGAAGTTTACCAAATTACCCCTATATAATAAAAATAAATTATTTTTACTTTATTGTGAAAGATACATTTTTTGATATCGTAATCCAATAATATCGTTATTATGTTACTTTTAATTATTGTATTGAAAAAAATAAACAATTTTCTATGTTTAAAAATAATTTAACTCGAAAAACTTTTGACATTTATTATGAGACGGAGTGAGTATAAATATAATTACATTTTACGACCTACAAATACATTTCTTTTTAGTTTGTCTAAAAAAAAATGATACATTTCTATATTTAGAAATAATTTAACTTAAAATTTTCTTTTTTATCCTTAATGAAATGATTTACATTTTATGACCCCACAAATACATTTGACTTACTTTAGACCACAAGTTTCAAAAGTTTTTTTTTAAACTTCATATCTAGTCAAATTATATCACATAATTTGAGACGGAGGGAGTAATTTATAACATATGAAAAGAGTTTGAGAAGATTGTAGTAAAAAAAAAAGTTATTTGACTCCTCAAATGGATTCTCCGTCGTATAAATTGAAACAAAGGAAGCGTTATACAAACGTTTTTTCGGATTTACTTTTATAAAATTTTAAAACAATTTGATCTTAAATGTCGGAAGCATCGGTTACCAATACCCACCTTCTTCTTCATCTTCTGTCCAACGTCCGAGTCAACATTGAACCACATGAATTTTACTTGCTAGGTCCTCTTATTTGGAAAATTTTTAATGATACAAAAAATTGAATTTATTATTTTTAAACATATTTAATATTTGTATAATTATTAAAAACTTATAATGTCACACATATAATAACATTTGCATGAATTTAAAAAATTACTTATTAAGAATAAAATAAAACGTATAAAAGTAGTTATTCTTAAATTTCAAAATATATTATTCTCTTAAGAACGTCTTGAAAAGAGAAACGTATTTTGAAAAAATTTATGCGGGTGTTCTCAACTGTTCATCACGTAGATAAGTTAACCATATAAAATATATCTCATCCTTTAATTGTACACATCAGCATCAATTGGAGCAGAGATTTACGATTTATTGAGTCTAATGTGTAAAATTAAAGGAGCAGAGATAATTTAAATCGCTAAGTTGTCAAAAACACATTTAAAATATCACTTAAGATTTACCAAAATTTTATATCTTAATATATTTTATCACTTGTTCTAGTGCTTAATTAAAATATGTTATATTTTGTGTTAAAGCACACGTATGCCGAGTTATTCTTTAAAGTTATTTATTCGTAATTAATAATTTGTACGGAGGCCAACGCAATATAAACAAAATGTGTTTTTTAATAAAGAAAATGATAGTTTCGGTATGTGTAACAGTTGATAGTTAAAAGTATGTAACTTGCAAAAGGTAATAATATCTAAAAAATTTAGTATAATTTAAAAGAGTGTGTGTTTTTAAGCATATACTAAATTGTAGCCATGGAGTACTATACTATACGAGCACCGTCCACCTACTTTTAGCTGGAAAAAAACTAATCCAGAAAATAACTTTCTAAATAAAACGTCTTTTCACAAAAGCATCTTTTTGTGAAAAATATATCTTCTAAAAATATCCTTCAAATTAATTTCATAGATTATTTATGGAAAAAAACATCTTGGCATTTATAAGGTTAAAATTATTTTTATGTATATATAGCCATAGTTTTTTTTTCTTTTACATCTTGTATATTTATTTTTTTATATTTTGAACCCCTCGAGATAAAGCCACCCTCTTCCCCCTATATCAAAGGCCCTAATGTTACTTGTTTCTGGTCATTTCATTTTAAGAAGAGTTTTTTGATAAAAAAGTGTGTATAAAAATATCACTTTTTCGCAAATTCTAATATCTTAATATATCTATTATTTTCTCTACTTATTTAAACTATGGCTTCTTTTGTGTTAAAGCACATGTATGCCGAGCTATTCAAAAATATTTATTCGTAGCTGATAATAGGCGCACGGAGGCCAACGCAATAGTTTAGGTAAGTGTAGCAGTTGATAGTTAAAAGTATGTAACTTGCAAAAGATAATAACTAAAAATATCATCCATAGTAAGGATTAAAATATCCCTCTATTTTATTTTAATAACTAAAAATATCATCCATAGTAATTTTATGTTATTTATGTTTCTGCTGTTATGCAAGTTAACAAATACTCCCCAAATAACACCATTGATTTCAGGCGATATGTCAAAACGGGTAAAATATGAGTGATTTGAAATCGAATTATGTCAAGCAGATTTAAAAAAATATAAGAGTGAATATATTTATTTATCATTTTTTTGTGAAATATGACCCAAAGTTAGTTTGGGTCATATTTTTAGCTATTAAAACGGAGTAGAGTTATACGTTTGGTCCTTTTCCATAAATTAAAAGGAAATCTGTCTCGCCAAGTTTTCTTACTGTCTCACCTGAGATTTTCCGCCGCCCCAAAATAAGGATCACCGGCACGGGCACTTTTTCAAATCTCCGGTGAAATCTGAATACCCATATTTTAGGTAACTCAAATTTTCATGGTCCAGTTTTTTATTCTTGTTTTTTTCCAGTTTTAAGTAAAGGCAATTACTCTTTGAAATTATAGAAGGTTAAAACAATTTTTCCAGAAAGGTAAACTTGTTTGTAATGTTGGGATAAGTTTTCCAATTGGGTTGGTGTCCTTTCTCATTTTATGCTGTAAAATGGGTTTCATTTGTCTCCGAGTTTGTGAAGGGAGCCTTGGCGTAACTGATAAAGTTACTGTCATATGACCTGGAGGTTGGTTTAAGCTGTGGAAACAGCCTGCAGAAATGCAAGTAAGGCTAAGGCTGCATATAATAGACCTTTGTGGTCCAGCCCTTCTCAGACCCCAAGCGTAGCGGGAGCTTAGTGCACCAGGCTGCCTTTTTTTAAAAAAAAATTATTGTGAAGTCCATATGAATAAAGCTGTTGTGAAAAAAAAAAATGGCTGAAAAATTAAGTAGATGCTATTGTTTAATGGTGGGATAATTTTTCCAATTGGGTTGGTGGCATTACTCATTTTTTGTTGTTAAATGGGTTTATTTGTATCCAAGTTTGTAAAGTCCATATGAATAAAACTGTTATGAAAAATTGCTGAAAAAAGTAAGTAGATGCTATTGTTTGTGATGGTGGGATAATTTTTCCAATTGGGTTGGTGTGCTTTCTCATTTTTCTGTTGTTAAACGGGTTTTATTTGTCTACCAAGTTTGTAAAGTGTATATGAATAAAGCTGTTGTGAGAAAAACATTGTTGAAAAAAGTAACAGTAAATGCTATTGTTTTCTAATTTACTTGATAATAGAATCATTCTTGATGTTAGATTGGTTCAGCATCACAGGTTTCATTACCTTTCTTCCATTTTGAACAGAAGAAAAGGATATTTAAATGATGGATTCACCATTGAGTATATTAATTAACCCAAAAAGACGAAAGACGAATATTGTGGTCAAAAGGCAACAAAACAAGAACTTGATGAGCTCAATAAAGGGGCAGCCAGGTGTACAAAGCATCCAGCGATAGCGGGGTCCCGGGAAGGTTGCAACCTGAGGAGTGTGATGTAGATAGCCTAACCTAATGCAAGCATTGGTGGCTGCTTCCACGGCTCGAACCCGTGACCTATAGGTAACACAACCTAACTTGATGAGCTCAATCCGTCGTCAAAAGAAGAAAAAAGAGAACTTTTTTGAGTCATGATGCCTAGCATCCCTTGATAACTTAGGATTAGTGATGATAGGGTTATGAAATCTTGAATACTGTGATTTGATGGGATGTGTGGAGTAGATGTGTATGATCTCTTCATTAAAGTAAAGAGTTTGGGTAGATGAAAGGTTATCATGTTTTAGGTAATATGCCGATGATGCCTCTCGTCCTTGTGATGGAAGAATTACTAAATATAGAGGCCGAATCTTCAATGATGATGAAAAGGTTGTTCCTTTCCCATCTGTCCTAACCTTGGTGGACAGAGTTACCTGGCACCTATTGCTGGTGGGAGGTGGCAGGTATCCCGTGGTAATAGTCTCGGTGCTCAAGCTGCGGCCAGGACACCACAGTTATAAGAAAAAAGTGGTGTTCCTTTTGGTTATTCATCTTGGAGGGACTTAATTGAGTCTTCTTCCTTTTTTATTTTTGTGATATGTGTCTTCCTGTTTATCATGTTTCCCATCAGTTGGTCAATTACTTTACAAGCACTGAGGAGGAAAAACATAAGTTGACAGTAAAATCGGTAGCAAATAGTTGTTGCTGACCTTTCTCCAACTGATACCTGACTATGTCCCTGTTAGTGTTCTAAGGTGCTTAGAGTGATAGGCTGTGGCAATTGTGGAGATCTTAAATTTAAGCATTGATTTGCTATCACAGTGCTTGCTAATCACTATAGCAATTTTATGGATTGTATGGTTGCTCGTGTGATGGAGTAGAATAGGTCACTATGTTAACTCTATCCTGGTGGGCATAGGTTGTTTCTTCTCCTTGGCATTATGGAAAGAAGCCATTTTAACTTAAATGTTAAACATAGTGGGGTGAAATGTTTCTGGGTTACTGTTGTGAAACTAGATCAATTGCTCTTTGTTCTAGTTCATGGAAGTGCTGAAGTCCAGACACTGACAAATTCAAATTATGAGGAGAAGAAGATTCATTGCTAATGAAAAGAAATGGGCTGTACTCTGTTGGCTACGTGTTCAGAAATTGAGGTTGCCAGATTGGAATTCTACTGGCAAAAGACTCTGATTGGGAGATTGATTGCAACATTGGTTGTGGGCAATGTTAGTAGAAGGAAGAAGATCTATGTGAGCCTACAATCTTGTGTAAACAAGGGACAAATGGTCTCTACTTTTACCTGTTAAAGTTTGCATCTTGAGAGGATCGAATTAGGTGCCATTAGTTTTGTCACTGAAAGCCATTATTGGCAGTTAACTTTCTAAGAGGATGAAAAGAGTCCAAGGAGTTATCACAACAATTTACGCCATTCTAGTTTATTCTAACGTTAAGGAATTCAAGCTTTGAAAGGACAAGGGATCTATAGTCTATACTGCTCTGTTGATCTCTTTCTGGATCTATTTTCCAAGATTGTTGAGTCCTCTAAATCCTTTACTTCAAATGCTGAAATTGTAGCTTACGAGCAAATAAATCTTGTGTTTTAAGATGGCCAGTTAAGACACAGAACATTTACTTCTGCAGGTCCATCTGAAAGGCAACTGATTCTGACGTTAGCGATAAACCGCTTCCAATCTGATTTGCAACATCTATGTTGCTTGGTGCTTCATTTTTCTGTACCTTGCTTGCATATCTTCTGTGCATTTTTTGTTGATGATTGTGTCTGTTAATGCAGGCCATAAGTGAAGGGAACATTTTAGGCACCAACACGTGCTCACTCTAATTTGTCTAATGTCATTTCCTTTGTAACCTGTTGAAAAGAAAATTCCTTTGTAACCTAGAGAGCGGGTTTGGTATCATGCTTTTTTCAGTTGCTAAGAGTGTTCCTTATTGGTTCACTGTTTAAGCTCTCTCTCTCTCTCTTTCTGTGATATAAATGGGCTTTCTTTTCTAACAATGGCTTCTATAGAGTAATAATGTAATATTAAGGACACAGGATACATAGCGTATAACAGCAAGGCAGACAGCATATGACCCTCGTTGATCCTCAGGCACTTAGGCATCCTACTGGCATCCCTCTCTGCTGACCCTGTGGTTCTCTCTCTCTCTCTCTTTCTCTGTTTTTTTTTTTGGGCTGGGGTGGGGTGGGTTGGGGGGGGGGGCGGATGGCTTGGACTGAGTTGAGTGATGGGGCATATTGAAGGATGTAAATTCCAAGTCCTGCAGCTCAATTAGAAGAATGATACCAAATCGCAGAGGAATAGACATTTCTTTCTGTTATATTCTTTTAATTTTTGTTAAGTCTTTTGGATGTGCATCTTCTTGATACTTGTCCAGAAAAAATATATAGAAGAAACTGTTAAACTGATTTCAAGATTCCACTTCTAACTTCATTTTTTTTTTTTTCCTCCAGGTGCTTATTTTCAGTAAAGATTTTTCTTGATATAGGGAGTCATGATTACAAGCGGCAACTTATTTCATAAAACCCACTATGAGATTCTACGTGTGAAGGAAGATGCAAATTTGGAAGAAGTCCGTAAAGCCTACCGGTCAGCCTTACTTTGTTTTCATCCAGACAAACAGCAAAATGCATCAGAAACATCCAATTCTGAGTGTCTGGCAGAAAACAAATTTTTGGAGATACAGAGAGCCTGGGAAACCGTTGGCAACCCGAGGTCACGTGCACTTTATGACGCTGAATTGCTAACTTTGAGACAGGATGCAACAATTGCTGAAGATGTCAGCTTAGAGGACCTTACAGTTCAGGATTCTGGTGATACTATAGAGCTTTCTTATCCTTGTAGATGTGGTGACTACTACTTTATTGATTCTTTCGAATTGGTAGACACGGGTTGTTCAATATCAAGAGATGGGGATGCCGTATCTCTGCTAACACCTAAATCACTGCCAGCATCTATTGTGCTTCCTTGTGGATCTTGCTCACTTAAAGTCCGCCTACTGATTAATGGTGATAGTAGGCTTCAAAACGAGGTTCACTTGTAATTGGGACTGTTGGGGAAACATTATTCTTTACAATGTTTTTGCTAAAATTTTTGATTGGTAAAGGCAGCAATGTTCTTGCTAAGTTTTTGGAGTGAAATGAAGAGAAAAGAGGAAGTATGAAATTTGGTGTGCTTTTCTTGATACTAGTTCCTAAATGGTTTATAGGCAACATAACAGAGCCACCTTTTTAATTTTTGTATCCAAATGCAGCTTCATTTTCTGTTTTTTGGATTCATGCCATTTATGTGCAAATATCTTGATTTGATAAAGAAATCAAATGTATTGATGTCCTGGTTATGGAAGTACTGAATAATTGTGTTCAAATAAGCAGCAGTTGTCTTTGTTGACACAGGCCTCCGGTGGCAGTGAAGTAAAATCTATTTGCATATATTCACGCATTATTTTGCGATCAATGGAGTTGGAGGAAAACTATGACGTTTTAGGTTCAAATTTCAGCGAAAGTAAAAAAAAAAAAAAAAAAAAAAAATTGATTTTTCCTATCTGCTAATATAAGCGTATATGGCCAAGCTTTTGTGAAGTCAAACACTTGTTGTTCGAGATAAATTTTTTTTTTTTTTTTTTTTTGGGAGATTTGATATATTTGGCCGAAAATTAAAAATGCATAGAAACAATATTTTGTTGTTGAAGAGAATACGTCTAGACTCATACTTAATAAATGATTTGCTTGAAGCCTACAATTATATCCTTTGTTCCGGCTTTCTTGACTATTGACAAAAATACTTAATTCGCTCCTTTTTTTTCCCCTAAAAGAAAAATCCAATGTTCTCTTTCGTAAAAATCTTTTTATTGTCTTTTAATGTGACTCTTTATATATATATAACCTTCCATCTATGACGAAGGTAATTGAAAATCACATACTATGAACTTAGCCACGATAATATAATGTCATAAGTTTATAGTATAAAAGGTCATACACTTGGGATAACTAAAAGAGACATGAACCTAGTAAAATTTAAGTTCTACTACTTCCAACAAATAATGCCACATGTCAGTAGTCAATCAATCCCAAGCTCTTCAACCAGGGAAGCACCTCAGACAAACCATCTTTCAAGCTTCTAGGATGGTAATTCAGTTCTGCCTTTGCCTTGTCATAAGAGTAAGCCCACTGATGTCTAAGCACACAAACAGTCTGCTCAAGATGATGTAAAATTTAAGAGGTATAAGAATTAAGGTCCAATGCAAGCTAATGAGTTATTAAAAACAGAAAAAGAATAAGAAAAGAGGCATATGTAATGCCCTAGTTATGCAAATGCAGAGTCCAGAAGAAGAGGTTTAGTTTGAGAAACAAGGAGTCAGAAATATGCAACATAATGATGGTTGTCATACCTATATATCAGATAAATAAATATTAGGGAAACTTATGTAAATGTACCCTTCGGTCAACTAGTGTATCAACATGGCCGAAGTATACACGAATTATACACTTCGGCTGCATATGTAGTGTATAGTATATGTATATTTAGTATAAAGTATGTATATATTTCGGCTGTATATGTTGTGTATAGAGATATGTATAGTATATGTATATTCAGTATAAAGTATACACTACCTATGAACTATAAACTGTGTAAATATGTTGTAAACTAGATGCCGAATGGTATTTGACTGTAATATTCCCAAAATATTAACCCAAAATTCAACCTAACATGCTCATTTAACACCCTAGGCGAACTATGTCTTACCGGAGGACTGATTAGAGGAAGCTTTCCAGTTATTTTGGAGAAAATAACTGATATCCAGCCATAAACTTCAATAATAAGTAGGGGAATCCCAAATGAAGGCCTCTTTGTGTGAGTGATCATATCGGCTATGTCGAAAACTTCTTTAACTGACGCATTCTCCCCAGTAAGAAGATATCTTTCACCTGGTTTGCCTTTGTCCATAGCTGCAATATGCCCCTCAACCACATCATCAACATGGCTAAATGAAAGCCTCTCATTTGCTTGGCCAATGTAACCAGGAAAACGCCCATTAAAGCGTTCAATCATCTAACAAAAAAAAGGGTTATTACATTGACAATCCTTTAAAACTCGTCACTGAATTCTATTTAGACACTCGAATTAAGGCTTGTTCCAATTGAGCACATGAACACATAATAAAATGTTGCTATTAGACACTTTCGGCTCAAATTTTGTAATATTTTTTTTCACATGTTGTCAAGCATCTATTAAGTAGTTAAGTTAACCACATAAAGTATACACATCAACCTCAATTGGAATAAGCCTGAGGTTTTACGTCTTATTGATGCATATAATTAAAAGATGCGACATATTTCAAGTGTTTAACTTATCCATGTAATGGACGCTTGAGAACATGCGCAAAAGTTTTTTCAAAATTTGAACTAAAACTGTCTAATAGAAACACTTTATTATGTGTTCAAGTGTTCAATTGAAACAAGTTTAGTTCGAATGTCTAAATGAAATTTACTGACAAGTTTAAAGGGTTGTCGATTTATTAAAGCCAAAAAAGAATTGTGAAAACTCAATACCACATAAATTTCATATCTCATAAATTAAATTACAGCAGTTAATTAGAACAAAATTGCTATACCATACGCGCAAAGGTATTTCCAGCCGTGACCTTTCCAGGACCATATATGACTCCTGGATAAACAGGCACTATTGGTGTTCCTTCAGATGCAGCATCTAATGCAACTTTATCAGCAATTGCTTTCGATTTCTCATACTCCGTACAGAAGAATTTTCCAGTATGAGTCTGTTTTCAACAATATAATATTAGTCAAACTTTTATTAGAAAGTTAAGCATATCTACACATATTATAATTATTCATCCAGATACCAGGTAACTCTAGGAATTGAATCTGAAACCTCATGGTTCTCAGCCATTTCATTGACACTAGGCCACGGAACCAATATAAGTTTATTGGTGACAACGAGAATCAAAAACAAGACTTTGCTTGCTCACGAAACATGAAGTCTCATCTAAAAGATTACCCCGTTAAAGAAGGAATAAATCTATTAATTTTAGATGTGTAATACAGTCGATCAGCTTTAATACCTGAGTTTCATCGGCAACATATCCATCAGTTGGTCCCAAGGCAAAAATCGATGATGTGTACACAATTTTCTCTATAGCTCATGGTTGCAACACATTCTTCAAGCCTCCAACATTGACCTAAAATGCAGTGCAATAACATCAACAATTCTAAAAGCAGCTACAATTTGGATATTTAATATGAAAGTAGCAGTTGTGGTATGGTGGAATTGTGGAAACTATTCTGGTGAAAAATGTGTTCTTAGATGAAATCATAAGTGTCAAGTAAAATGTTTTGAGTTAATTAATACCAAAAACTCTCTTAGAGCCTGTTTGGATTGACTTATTTTATGTGTTTTTAAAAAATAGTGTTCCAAAATTAAATCATAAGTCATGTAAAAGTAACTTATGACTTTTGACTTATATAAGTCATAAGTCCATCCAAAAACTCTCTTAAACTAGGCACTTTTTGCAAGTTTAATGCTCAAATAATGGGGTGGTGTTGTTATTTCTTAAACTATAGTACTAACATTTTCTATCTAAAACTATTTAGTGCAAAAATAACATGGAAAGTGACTTCGCTTTCTTTATATTAAGCCAAAAAGCGTCGATGTCATATTTTACATTCATTTTTAAAACTAATTATTCTTGTTTCTTATTTATTATTTTAATTTTTTTCTTCGTCAAATCTCTACACCATTTGCGAAGAACAGTAAACTAGTTGAAATTTGTAATCTTAACAACAACAAAATAAAATAATAAAAAAATTGATAAATCTAGTTAAAATCATGCATGAATTTTATCATAAGTTCATGATCCTACCCTATATTCATTTTGCGCGGAACAAATCTATTAATCCTTTGAATATTCCAGGTAATAAGAGGGTTCTCGAAGTACGAAATAGACCCAAAAAGCTAAAAAGACAATCCTAAGCAATTACAATAATTGGTACATTGATATTTCTAATATAGTTGATGCTATCACAATAATACTCAATTCGATGAATTGCAGAACGTGGATTGTTTACGGGGCTTTTAAGTATTTAACTCAAATGCTTTTCCAAAAAATTTATGAATGGAAGTCAATTTCTTAAACATTCCAACTCTTTCTGCTAATCACTTTGAAAAATTATTTTTCAAAGTAAAAGACATTTTCCACGAATAAATATGAAATAATGGTCAAAAAGATCTAAACTATTACTTTTTCCCAAGTTTCGCACCTCAACTATCGGTTGTTTCTTTTTCTACCTGAACTATAACCATTTATGTATTAAAACACATCTAATTGAGTAGATAGCGTTAGTTCAGGTAGGAAAAAGGCCGAACAACGATGATAATTGGCCTAGTATGTTTAGGATGTGTTTTAATACATAAATAGTGGTAGTCCAGTTAGGAAAAGAGAATAGATGGCAATAGTTCAGATAGAAAAAAGAGAACACCGATAGTTGGAGTGTGAAACTCACGAAAATGTGATGCGTTTTTAACCATGAACTCAATAAACATTAATTTCCTTAGCATTATTATTGTACTCACTGAAAAGAATCTAGATGGATCAGGAAGCCATAGCTCAACTAATGCAGCAACATGAAAAATGACTTGGCAACCGAAGCAAGCTTGGAGGAGTGACTGATAATCTGTTACATCTCCGAACACAATTTCTAGGGTTCCGCCGTTAGTAGGCTGATGTAGAGAAGAGAGATCGCTTGTACGGCGAACAAATGCTTTAACATGGTAACCGCCGTTTAACTGTAAGAATTTTTATTATTTTTATGTGTGGCCCAATTAATGTAAAGCCCATAACTAATATTTAATGAAGAATAAATCTCGTCCTGATTAGATCGGTTCTTGATTGACCAGGATTAAGTCTCAACCCCTATAAATTGGTCCTTCCTCCACCCATTGTGGTTACCACTTCTTTTATATACTTTTCCATCGTTGATACGCAGAGTAACCAAGGTTAGGGCTTTTGGGACTACAATTAATATCTTCCGCTTTTCGTGATAATGTCTTCGTAAAAGATACGACGTAACGTTTTGACACAAGATTATCATGTTTAAGATCGGTATGCATTAAGTTAATCTTACATGTAGGCATCGAGTACCGAATTACTTGAACCGATAATCTTCGTCAAAAGAGTTTTATACATTTTAATTGTGTTTCTGTTACGATGTTTTCTTATAAAATCGGAACTTCACATAATTTCGTAGCTTAATCGGTCAAGCATCAGTAATGGATATCAATTTTATTGGGAAAAGCGATCAATACCTCTCTGGTTTCATGTGAAATAAACTAGCTTTGTTTTCTCACTATGGCATATCTATGTAAATTCATTGGGTCTGTTCACCACCTCCGTATCTATTTTTGGTCTTCAAAGTAGAATAATGTTTAAAGATGCCATCATATTGAAAGTTGGTTTAATCCCACTAAATTTTTTACCATTAAATTTAGCTTCATCAATTCCAGTTCAGAACTAGTAGTGAAGACCGACTTTAGGTTCTTCCAGAATGAATAATTAATTTTCTTGGGCCATAAAGTAACATTGTTGTGAGCTATGTAAAGTATTTGGGTCATTAAGTTATTGATAAAGCTATTAATGTAGATTTTGTGTATGTGTTTAAAGCATATAGTTTGTTAGTCACCAAAGTGGCCAAACTAGAATGTCTAATATTTACAGATATATTATATTCATGTTAACATTATGCATGTACTAATGTTCATATAGTTTGTTAGCCACCAAAGTGGCCAAGCTAGAATGTTGAAAATATTCACATGCATAGAAAGTTATGATATTTATTTTATGTGTGCATTTATGTTAATATAGTTTGTTAGTCACCAAAATGGCCGAACTAGTATGTTTAAGAAAAATATGCATGCATAAAAATTGTCGTTTATCCATCAAACTAATGAAATGCCTATTATTGAAAATAAATGGATAATTGACTTTCACTATTGCTAGAACTTAAGGATTTACCCAAAATAAGAATCAATTATTCTATGAATAATGAGCATAATGAGGTAAATCAGTATTCTTTAATCAAATATGTATTTGATATCCTAAGATGTCGCATATGTTTGATTGAAAATATTTATTTGCCTGTGAATGTTGAAAATGGCATTTAAATTATGATAGTATGTCGTAGTATCACCCAAAGGAGAATTACGATATATTTTTATTGTTTTGCTGAATCCACATTATTTTCTAATTTGTGAGCATATGTATATCTATTTTGTAGCTATTCCTCTTCATTCGATTGCTTCATCTATTACTATGTTCAACGGATTGAACTTCTCTGAATGGCATGAACAAGTCCAGTTCCACTTAGGTGTGATGGATCTTGACTTGGCTCTATTTGAAAGAATTGTCACACTTATTCTTTGAGGCACACAAAATGAGGATGAAAGTCTTTCCTAAAGCATGGGGAACGCACAACGAAGATTGAGCCTTATGTTCATGCGAATGACTATTGCCAACAAACATTAGAGTACTATTCCACGGACGTAGAAAGTGCCGGGAAATTCAGGGTTTGTGGAAGAACGTTTTCAATTCTGTCGACAAGTCTCTCACGGTACACTAATGGCCGAACTTACGACCATGAGGTTTGATGGGTTGCATCTATGCACCAATCATATCATCGAGATGACTAATATTGCAGCAAGACTCCGGACTTTGGGGATGAAAGTGGATGAATCCTTCTTAGTTGATTTATTCTAAACTCATTTTGCCTCCCGAGTATGGACCATTCCAAATTAGCTATAATTTATTAAGGATAAGTGGGATGTTAGTGAATTGTCCGATGATGCTTCTAGTGAGGAATCAAGACTTAAGAAACAAGGAGGTCATTCTATTAACCTCGTACGGTCAAGGAGCGTAAAAGACTTAGTGAAGGCCAACAAGTTCAAGAAGAAGAGAGCGCCGCTAAAGTTCAACGGGATGCTCATAAGGAACTCAAAGCAGCGAGATGTGTGTCATTTACGTAGGAAGGAAGGACACTATCCGAAACCTTCAAACGTAAAGCTTGGTTTGAAAAGAAAGGTACTTTTAGTGCTTTTGTATGTTTCGAATCAAATTTAGTAGAAGTTCCTAATAATACTTGGTGGTTTGATTAAGCGCAACCTCATGTATGCTCTATGTTGCGGGGATTTCTTACGATCCAAACTACAAATCCAAATAAGGATTTCTTGTTCATGGGAAATCGTATGAAGGCTCCAATTGAAGGCATAGGAACTTATCGTTTGATCTTACTTGGACATAAATCTTGATCTCTCCCATCTTTCTTTATGTTCCTTGTCTAGGAATTTGATTTCTCTTTCAAGACTTGATGTTTCTAGATTTGATTTTAAGTTTGGACATGGATGTTTCAATTTATATAAGAATGCTGTTTTTTATGGTTCTGGTGTTCTTATTGATGGTTTATATAAATTGAAACTCGATAATGTTTTTCTGCGAATCGAGGTTGCTATACATCAAAATGTTGGAATTAAACGTGGTTCCTATTGAATGAAAGTTATGCTTACTTGTGGCATCCATTTGGGTCATATATTAAAGAAAGGTTAGAAAGATTAGTAAAGAATGAGATCTCTCCCGAATCGAGATTTTCCGATCTTGATATATGTTTCGAGTGCATTAAGGGAAAGCAAACCTAGGAAAGGTGCCACAAAAAGCACCGAACTTCGAAATTATACCGTTATTTGCGGACCTTTTGATGTTCAGGCATCTTTTCTCGGAGAGAAAATATTTATCACTTTTATCGATGATTTTTCACGTTATGGATATATCTACCGAAAGAAAATCTCAAGCAATGGACGCCCTCAAAGCGTACGTCAATGAGGTTGAAGAGCTTATTAGATAGGAAAGTGAAAATCATCTAGGTCGGATAAGATTGGTGAATTTTATGGAAAATATAGCGAATCGGACAATGTCCAGTACATTTGCAAAGTTCCTCGAGGAATATAGCATATGTGCACAATATACTATGCCAGGAACACCTCAACAAAATGGGGTTGCGGAAAGGCGTAATCGGACACTTATGGATATGGTTAGGAGTATGATAAGTAATTCCTCATTATCCAAAACTTTGTGGATGTATGCTCTTAGTACCCTCGTGTATTTATTAAACGGGGGATTCCTAGTACGCGTGATCTCCAAAGACTCCTTTTTTGAACTGTGGACTGAGGAGGAAACCTAGTTTAAGACACGCATGTTTAATTACAGCGGAGGCTAGAATTTATAATCCACATGAAAAAAAAATTAGATTCTCGAACGGTAAGTGGTTACTTTGATTGTTACTCGTAGAAACCTAAAGTGGTATATTTCTTTGTCCAAACCATAGCTCAAGAATTGTTGAATCGGTAATGCAAGGATTCATTGAAAACGGTGAAGCTAGTGGGAGTGTCGAACGACAAAGTGTGGAAATAAATGAGGTAAGGGTTAATGTTCCATTGCACCCGTTAACGTGTCCCTCTTACTTCCCAATAACAAATATTGTTCCCGTTGTCGAAGAACACTTTGACAATGCGAACAACATTTGAATGTTCTCTTGTAGGAAGGAACTAACTTATATACGACGTAAAATGAACCACAAATAGTGCCATTGAGAAAATCTCAAAGAGAAAGAAAATCGGCTATTCCAAACGATTATGTGGTTTAGAACAAGAGTCGATTTTGACATTGGACTTAATAAAGATCCGGTTTCATTTTCACAAGACATAGAAAATCTTAAGTCGACAAATGGATTGATGCCATGAAAGAAGAGTTAAAATCAATGGAATACAACGCGGGATCTCGTTGAATTGCCAGAAATTCTAAAAGAATCGGGTGTAGATGGGTCTTCAAGACCAAGCGCGATTCAAATGGCAAAATTGAACGATATAAAGCCAGACTTGTTACTAAGGGTTATACTCAGAAAGGAGGCATTGATTATAAACACCTTTTCACCGGTCTCAACGAAAGACTCGTTAAGAATTATTATGGCTTTGGTGGCTCATTATGATTTAGAGTTACACCAAATGTGTCACGACCCAAACCTTAGCCGTGACAACTCGATGTCCCATGCACCCCTATGCTTGCATCTACTTTCACAATCGTCTTGGGTCCATGTACAATCGGAATGTTATCTTGTCTCTCGAACAATCAACATAAAAGACACTGTACCGGGAACTCACGGCCAATGCATACATATAAACATAAACATTGAGAATAACAGCGTGAGCCGATTTTGCCGCCACACATATATACGTACACAAAATACACGCCGATGGTTCATAATATCACGAATACATATCATTATCTACAGACCTCTATAGAATACAAAGAAAGGACGAGAATGACCCCGCGTACCCATATATATACGTAACGAATCACAAAGGGGCTATAGCTACCGGATCAATAGAGCGTACTGACTGCCATTTGAGGGAGGTCCTATGTGATCGTCCGGTCCTCGATCTGCGGGCATGAACGCATGGCGTCCAAGAAGGGACGTCGATTTCGAGTAATGTCCTAGTCTGTAGGCGTGAATGATAACATGATAATCCACAACACGAACAATAACATAACAAGGAAATATTGAAAATATAAGAAAAGGTATGTTCGTAAATCGTTGGCCTCTTAAGGCGGAATCATGCATACTCACTTTTACCTTCAAAACATATCAACCATACATACATAAACTGTCTGAATCAAATCACATCATTAGCCCGCGTCCGGGGTAATCTTCTCACGCCGTCCACATAGTAAACGCCGTCCGTGCCATATAGACACACGGTGTTATTATCATCATCCATAAGCCGCCCACTACGCTTTCTTCCTAGTGGTACAAAAGACCGTATAGGCGCGGTGTAATCATCACGACATAAGCATGCATAAGCCAATCAAAAGCTATAACTCCATGAGGAGTGACGTAAAATCGCAACCTCCGATGGTATTATGGAATAATCATGATCGCTTGTCTCACCTTGAAGGAACAATTATTATAAGGTAAGACTATCAATGAAGAATAGCATCAAGAGAAAACATAAAATAAGGTCATAAATCTCATAGGGCGTTAATTCATATACTTTGGAATCTTTAAAAATAGTCATCATCCATGAGTAAAATTGAGAAATCAAGAAATAGCTCAACATTCTTATATCGTCATTGAAATTGTAAACTTGGAACCTTTAAACATGGAATCGTCATCAACATATTCATCGTAGGCATATTCTCATCTTTGACATCATCGTTGTCTATTACAAAAACATGTCAAATCGTTGTAGTCATAAAAGCTTACAAAATCATAAACCTTTGTTTTGGAAAAATACTTGGACATTTTAAACAACACGGGTTATCTAGGATCATTCCTTGGAATCATAGACTTTTAACTTTTGATAACAAGGAAGATATGGAAATATTTATAAAATCATAACGTAGGAATCATGCCTTTGAAAGAAAGGGACGAGCCTTAACATACCTGTTCAACCTCCTATTGGCTACGCTTATGCGACCGAGCTCGTAAGTCTACAACAGAGAGGATTCACTAACGTTGGCCTCTTCATCACTTTTACCAAGTTTCAAATCATACTATTCTATATTCTAAAGAATATCGACATCTCCTGTTTATATCCCGTAATTCTCAATTCAACAACCAACAACAACAATAACAATACCAACATCAAAAACATCATTTCCCATATCAAAGTATTCCATAGAACAGCCCACATGGTGTTCGTCCCATATTTCTCTAATCATTTATAACAATTTTCTGACTCCTTCTCCGTAAATAAATCGATATTAACACAAATAGAAAGGAGATTTACCTTTTCCTCGTTAATAATACTATATCTTCACTCCTCCACCTTGAACTTAAGCCACAAAGCCTCAATACATAGTTTGTAGTCGCAACTTCCGCTGTACGGACCGGAATTTGGGAATTATACCGTTTTCGGGCTAAAAAGTTGGTGGTGGAAAGTTCATTTTCTGGAAGTTTAAGAAGAGCTTGGGGTGGTTTGGGACGAAAATGAGGGGTCTCCCCCCGTAAATCTCCATCTGCGTACTCACTAGAGTCCTTCTACGCGTTCGAGCCCCCTTTGGGCAAGTCATGCCACATCTCTTTTGTCATTTTCTTTGTAGCCTTCGACCCGGTTAAAAGGTCTTAACTCTTGATACGCATTATCATGTAAGGCCCAACCTATGGTTGAAGCTGTGCTTCCCACATTATCAACAACTTTCATTCTTGGTGTTTTCCACAGGAGCTTCTTAACTTATAATATCGTTTAGAACCCACCATTTTTATGAATCATCTAATGAAACCTTTTTGAATCGTAGGCCATATGGAGGCTTATGCTCATACTCGAGTCCTTCTTAGGACTTGCTCCGCTTTAAGGACTGTGTTCCATGCTTCCTATGTTCGTCTTCAATCCTTTTTCTTCAACTCCGATGTGTGGGCCCAATCAAATCAGCAACGAGGTCATTTTGTCGCAACGTACTACACATTAACTTCATATCTCTCCAAATGTCATATGTAACATCAAGTATTTTTCAAACTCTTATGATATAACTATCTCTCCTGAACCGAAGGCCTCAAAATTGTTCAGCGCATTCGCGCCTTCCTGATCGACTCATCATCCTTCATTCTTGGCCCTTGGCCTTCTGCGCGTTCAGAGCCACTCCCTGGATCGCGTTCGCGCAGACCCATTTCTGGCCTGTCCGCCCAACTTGTAACGTCCATATCTCCTTATCCCGATGTCCTATTGAGGAGCGGTTTGTTTAGATCCGGTCCAACTTCCCACACATTAAACTTTAGACTTTTGTTTCACTTCAAAACTCTTAATATACTAAGACATATTCTTCTTCCAGGTTAGACCAGAATTTTCGCACCAAACCTTGCCCAACTTTCCTTCAAAGCCTGGACAAAAGCTTGTCCCTTGGTTCACTGGTCTTTCGATATCCTAGACCCGTTCAACTCGGACTCTTATAATCGTAACACGAGCACCTATGATCTTGCATTTTCTCGACAATAACCCCGATGTTTGCACTTGAATAGCTAATGCCTAACGAATTTCAGCGTACAGAAACTACGGGGTGTAACAAAATGGATGTGAAAACTGCCTTTCTTAATGGAGACCTTGACGAGGAAGTTTATATGGACCAACCAGAGGGTTTAATTAAGAAAAGGTCAAATGGTGTGTAAATTAAAAGTCAATATATCGACTCAAACCCTCAACGGTGGTATATAAAAGTTTGTGCAACCATCACATCTTTTGGATTTAAAGGAAAAACACCGTTGATTGGTGTATATAAAAAGATGAGTGGAAGCAAGTTTATATTCTTAGTCCTATATGTTGACGATATTTTGCTTACTGTTAATGATTTGGGCATATTACGTGAGACGAAAGATTTTCTCTCTCAAGAATTTTGAAATGAAAGATATGGGTGAGGCATCTATGTGATAGGGATAGAAATATTCCGTCATAGATCAAGGACTATTGGACTGTCTCAAACTATATCGAAAGAGTTCTTTAGAGATTTAACATGAACAATTGTTCAGCAGGAGTTGTTCCAATTCAAAAGGGGACAAATTTACTCAAACAGTGTACAAAGAATGATGTAGAACGAAAAGAAATGGAGTCAATTCCTTGCTCTTCTATTGTTGGGAAGTTTGATGTATGCCCAAACTTACAAAGACCGGATATTAGTTTTGCGGTCGGAATTAGGAAGATATTAGAGTAACCCAGGAATTGATCACTGGCTTCTTTTCAACAAGAAAATTTTGAGGTACCTGAAAGGAACGAAGGATTATATGCTCATATAGGAGATCCAACAATTTGAAAGTTATTGGATGCTCGGATTCAGATCATGGTGGATGTGTTGACACTAGAAAGTCCACTTTTCGTTACTTGTTCCTATTAGCTGAAGGAGCAATATCGTGGAAGAGTGCTAAGCAATCCATCATTGCTATATCCACAATGGAAGCAGAATTTGTGGCATGTTTTGAAATACAATTCATGCAGTAACAGAGACTTTATTTTAGGACTTGGGTTGTCGACACCATTACCATAGCCGCTGAAAATTTGTGTGATAATACTACAGCAATATTCTTCTCCAAGAACGATAAGTACCCAAAAGGTGCCTAAAAAATGGAATTAAAGTACTTTACAGTCAAGGATGAAGTTCTAGAAACAAGGGTGTCATCACAATAATACTCGATCTCATGATTGCGGATCCGTGGATTGTTCTGACCAAAGACATTTAAAGAACATGTACATAGAATGGGTCTTGGTTGTACTTATGATTAATGTTTTTCTTTACATTCCAACTCTGAGCTCAATTATGTGTTTTGATATACTTTAATGAATTTTATTTCTTGAAAGTAAACATTATTTTTTGAGATAAATATGAAATAATGTCTCCATGAGACATTATTGTGGAACTAATGTTAAATGTTTTATAACTTATGCACCTCAGTATGATAAGTTGCTAATGTTGTCTATATGGAAGGGAGTATGTAGCACAAAATTATGTAAAACATATCTAATTGAGTAGATAGCGTTAGTTCAAGTAGGAAAAAGGCCGAACAACTGATGATAATTATCCTAGTGTGTTTTCAGATGTGATTTAATACATAAATAGTGGTAGTCCAGTTAGGAAAAGAAAATTAGGATAGTATGTGGCTAGAAAAGTAGACAACTAATAGTTTAATGAAGAAAACTCACTTAGAAAATGTGATGCGTTTTTAACTATTAACTCAATAAACATTAATTTCCTTAGCATTATTATTCTACTCACTGATAAGAATCTAGATGGATCAGGAAGCCATAGCTCGACTAATGCAGCAGCATGAAAAATGATTTGGCAACCGGAACAAGCTTGGAGGAGTGACTGATAATCTGTGACATCTCCGAACACAAATTCTAGGGTTCCGCCGTGAGTAGGCTGAGGTAGAGAAGAGAGATCGCTTGTACGGCGAACGAAAGCTTTAACGTGGTAACCGCCGTTTAACAACACGTGGCAGAGACGTCCACCTTCCGGTTACCAATACCACCTTCTTCTTCATTTTTCTGTTGTATGTACTTTTTACTTTCTTAGACAACCAGGGACCAGTCTTTATTTTTGTCCATGCATTCTGCACGTTTATAATTTCAAAAGGACTAAGATAGAACGTACGGTTCATTCCTCATGACCGTCCCTTTTTCCTTCCATTATCCCTTCAAGATTTAAAATTTATGTTCCATTTTTAATATTGAATTTATTGTGTTTTTAAAAATATAGATTTAAAGATATTATTTATTGCTATTTAATGAATAGGATTAGGTACGAAGTCATAAAGGATAAAGTGAGAGTGACCACTGTGGCGGATGACGGTGTTCACTCATATGAAGAGGAGGTGCGCGGAGTCACACTACAAGAAAGTATAGAAATCGCAACAAATTTTTTTTACATTTGGCAACAACTTAATTTTATTGTTGTATAGAATCGATTTTTTTCTTAAAAGAATTTTTTTGTTGCCATAGTATTGATTATTGTTGCAGAAAAAAAAAAACTTGTTGCACGTTGTTGCAATAACAGCCGTTGAAAAAAGTTCATGCAACAAAATATTTTTTTTTGTTACCAAAAGTACTTTTTGCAACAATAATCAATCTATGGCAAAAAAAAAAAAAATTATTGCCAGATATATTTTTGCTTGTAGTGTTGTCACCTGTAAGGAGGTGTGAGGGTTTGGCTATAAAAGGTTTCAGGAAAGGTAGAGATAGGTCAAAGAAGAACTGGGGGAGATGATCAGACAGGACACGGCACATCTTCAGTTTAGTGAGGATCGATATGCCCCTTGATATATAGGAAGGTTTGGAGTTCGATGATTAAAGTAGAAGGGTAGTAAGTAACCGTGTGTTGTAGTACTTTTACGAGGGAGAGGTTGGGAGCTAGTCTCCTCTTCTCATCTTCTCCTTATTTAGTAGTGTATTCGCACATTATTTTATTCAATCTTACTACTACTTGTTACTTCGATTGTGTTGCTTATCTTGCATTTTGCTATCGTTATTTTCTTTCTATCCTGCTTTGATTACACTTCTTTTGTGCCGAGAGTCTATCGAAAATAGCCTCTCTACCCCCACAAAGATAGGGGTAAGGTTTGCGTACATCCAACCCTCTGTAGACACCACTTGTGAGAATAAACTGGATATATTGTTGATGTTGTTGCTATTTTAATGAACTTTTACACATAAATTTATCTTTTGCGTTGAAAATACTGAATCAAATAAACCCGCATCTAAATAGTTGCATCTGCACCCACTTGATCCCAATGTAATATAAAAAAGAAAAGAAAAGATGGCACTCCTTTTCTAAAAAAAGAATGATACTATTAGTATTATACAATTAAACAGTTTATTTACTTTTAAATATTTTTTACTATGCAAATTTTTGATTTAAAGAAAAATTATGTAGTTTTTAATCATGTCAATTTCATTTAAATAGATTAAAGAATGATATTATTGTGCTGAGAGAAGTGGGGAATCAAATATATAACTCCATATACAATCATTGCCAGCATCTATTGTGCTTCCTTTAGTTCCTTGTGGATCTTGCTCACTTAAAGTCCGCCTACTGATTAATGGTGATCCTAGGCTTCACAGAGATGTTCACTTGTAATTGTCTGTGTTGGAAACGTTTTTCTCTATAATATTTTTGCTACATTGTTGGAAATTGAAATGACAAGAAAACATTGGAAGTAGGAAATTTGCTGGTCCCTCTTTTTTTTTTTTTTTTTTTCAAATTCTAAAATGGTTTATTGGTTTTGTAGGCTACATGACAGGAACACTTTTTCAATTATTTATATCCAAATGCACCAAATGCACCTTAAATTTAAGGACTCAAATGCTGTTTATATGTCAAAGACCGTTTAGAGAATGTCTAATATCGTGATTTTATATAGAAAACAAATAGTAGTACATTGGTATCCTAATTTTGGAAGTACTGAATTGTGTTTAAATAGAACTAGTTGACTTATTATGGTATCTGAGAAGGATGATGACATAATTAAAGTAAGATGCATTACTTTAAAGCAAGTGGACGCTTTAGTTTACGTAGGTTGCCAATCAAGAAAATCGATCTTTTTAATTTCTGTTCCTCATTGTCCTTTCAAAGTCGGTATATAGTTTAAGCATTTGAATCAGTTCACTCTACTACCCTTTGGACCCTTTATTAAGAAGACTCAAACTTGTTGAAGCCATAGGTTGCAGCAACTGGTCTAAGTTTATTTAGGAAATGCTAGAAACAAGAAATGTAGAACATACAGTTGCCGGTTGCTCAAATTCCTGGTCCTGGTTGTTGTTTGTCTGGTAATTGTATTCTAAAATAGCTTATGATACTTTTGATTCTTTGAGAGGTGCAACTACCAAAACGAATGCATTGCCTTCTTCACTCACGCGAGCAGGGGCAGGGTCAGGTAGGGGTAAGGGGGTTCGGCAGAAAATTACATTGTACATACAAGGATAAAATTATTGTTTATGTGTATATAGTAGATGTTGAATCCTCTTGATTTCCTCGTGAATTTACTTCTTCATATTTTTGAACCCCCCTAGTGAAAATTCTGGCTCCGCCACTACGCACGAGATTGTTGCTTAGGGCTTTCTCCTTGTTGTCCAAGATTTCTAATTACTAACCCCAAACTTCCTATACACTTCAAAATCATATCAGACTATACACGTCAGGGGTAAACACTTAATCACATAACCTAACAAGGAATTGTCACATCTTCTTATCTCATAATAATATAACGTAGTACTTTCTCTGCCCGGTGAGAGTCGAACTATGTCTCGAGTCTAACGTCATCCAACTTTCTAGTAATTTGCGGAGGTTAAGAGTCGATTAGGTTTAGCCTCCTTTCAAATAGCGAGTCTCGGAACTTTTTAACCATCATCCAATATAATAGACCAGCTAAACAAGCTAAACATAATTGGCTTGGTCAACCTTTACCGGACTGACTATCTAATACTTAGCAAGCTCATCAATCAACGTTCTTTAGCTTTTTCCAAGATTTGGGCCGAACTATTTGGCAAATTTGCACGTGCAGCGTTACACACTCCTTCGCCACTTTATTTTCTACTATAAAATCTCCATTTTCCCAACTGAAAAATGTCCAGCATATCGGTGGAAAAAACTTAAATAGTAGTGTTTTCACACAGAAAAAGTAGAAAGTTTCTCAGCATTTCAGTGGGAACCTGTTTCCCACCATGCGTTTTCCCAGTGGGCTGGTTCGATGGGAATGAGGTGGCAAATCATGTTTTATAGCACAAATTGCCTATTGAATGTCGGTGGGAAAAACATCTTTTTCTAGTAGTGATCCTCGAGCTCTCTCTTAGGCGGAAAAATTTCAAGTGGGCGTTCATGGAAATAACATATTGACTTTAAGATCCATGTCAACGAGTACTTTCAGCAAACCAACATTTTTGTAAAGCTGCATGTGTAGACATGTCTAGTTATCAAAGGTAAAGGATAATTCTCTTGTACCCTATTCCAGTCAAGAAATATGCATGGACCTGCAAGTGGTCATTATTTGGTAAAATGTCCTCTTTTCCCCCCTTAACTTTAGGATGAAGTGAAAGCAATTCACCACAAATTTAGCATCTTGCCCATGACTATATGCAATAAGAAATTCAGAAGTCCAATGCTTTAGCTTCAGAAAATACCTTGCAGGTTCCTTTACTGAAGTCTTCACCTTGAAAGATTAAAACCTCAGATTTTCAAAAAAGAAGACCACTTTCAAGCAGGAATTTCAAATGGGAAATCCGATGATAGATGAGTTAGATGCCTAACAAAGAATCTGTTCTATTTGCAGCATCTTTTCACCTACAATTCTCATCAAGAATTTCCAGCTTGTATAAACATGGGCTTCTGTCATAATCAAGAGTCTACAAATCATTCTAAGAGATTCAAATTCCTTGTCTCAACCCTGAAGAATGCTTTTGCCAACTGCTATTCTTTTCGGAAAAGAAGACAATCATGTCCAGAAAAAGATGATCCGATTTACTATTATGATGACGAAGATGAAGTACTCATTTAAAGCCATGTAATTCTTCCAAGTTCAATGATATTAACTGCTGATTTGCTCATATTTTTCTGAAAACTGTTTCGCGGTTTTATCAGCAGGCATTTATATCAGTAGTGATAAGTCAATACATGGAGTTGAAATGCAGAAGAAAGACAACCATCACAACTGACAAGTTTACCTGGGCTTTTTCTCCAACAACAGGAGATTTATTCATCTCTGCAAAACTAAGACAAAAGAAGGAGGAAAATGAAGATCAAGAAAAGGAAGAAAGGGAAGACTTCTACTCTGTCGCTAGTCGTCTTTCTCCCTGCTCAAGTGCTACAAGTTTTGAGGATTTTGTCACAGCTAAGACGATCTTTTCAAGTTCTTCAAGCTTAGACAGGATTGACTTCCAAGGTCCCTGGAGGCATTCTGTTATCCAAGAATTATCTCACTGTGAAGGATGGCCATTTGGTCTATACCGAAAATCCTTGTTACTTCCACCTTTGCCAAAATCACCATCTGATTCTTGGTCATGGAGTAAGAGTGCTAGAATGGTTAAGATGCAATGATAGCTGGCATTTTAAATCAATTCCCCGAAGCAATTTTACTGTTTCCATGGAGAAAGGATATTGATCTTACGTTTATTTATGCACTATGTTCTTTAATAATGGCTACTATCTTTGCATGATTCACAAAGCTTTCTTTTTTATATAATTTGCAGGTTCAAAAGTTTTTTTTCACTGGTCCCTTTTCTTATCTCTCACTTTTCGCAACAGGCATACTTAGAATCATTATCCACACTAGTTTCAATTAAAGATCTTCACATTCAGTTTGTTCAATTGAACACAAAAAAGAGATAAAAGTGAACTGGCTCCCACAGAGTGCCCTGTGCAATAACCAATCAATAAAAAATTAAAACAGTGAACCTGATTCATCAGTCAACCCTATCTTTCTAAATACTCAGGAAACTATCTTCTTGAAGAAATTATTAGGATCAGTATCAACTGACTATTGCTGTTATGACATTATCAAACTTGCGAAAGAACAGTGCAACTTAACGGATCACATTATAAAACCTGTATTAAAGAACCTTTTCTCTTCCAGGAAAACTTAACGGATCACATTGCTAGCAACCTGTTTTATCTAAGACTACCTTTTCTCTTCCAGGAAAATCTTACACAAGTGACATAAAGGCGAAAACACTTCTGAGACTCTGTCATCACTGAAGGCTTATGCTCTTTGCTCAACATAGGAACCAGCTAGTCCCGAAGTTCCGAGAACTGTAACCTGGAGTGAGAAAGGTAGAAATCACTCCGAGAAACAAATAATGATAAAAAGTAATTTCTTCAGGAGATCCCTTTTTCTTTTTTGATAAGGCAAAATTTTAATAATAAAGTACCAAGATGGTACAAACCAATATAGGACAAAACAAAACTCCCAAATCAACAAAGCTACCCTCCCAGCAGATACAAGAATCCAGAGATTGATCCATATTCTCTATAGTGCTACTGTTACATCAAAAATACAGGAGATCCCATAACAATGTCAATTGTATTTTATAGAAACTTTCTCATTAGTGGTACTCGATGAAGTATGATGGAAGTTTGTATTTGAAACACTTCATGCAAGCAAGTAGCAAATCACAATTTACAACCAAATGGTTTATTTGCTTTAGAGTGGTAGATTTTGGTCAGGGAAGTGCAGAAGTAGTTAGAATAGTGAAGTGCAACACAATTCTGGAACATTTTGAAACATGTATGGTCAGTGGACTAATTTCCCAGAAGAAACTGAACCCCACTCTATCAAAATATATTCGTAAGTCAGCAGAGGTTTCTAAACTAAATTTTGGATAGTAACCTTATACGCAGAAGAATAATCTGAAGGCACAATGGATGAAACACAAAAGCTAACACTGTATAAAAATTGGACTCTTAATTATTGAAACAAATCCAAAAGGAAAATAAAAAGGATTACTTGACCACAACTTTAGAAGAATTATTTGACTGTCTTAAATTACTTAGGTGTCCCTTCCCCCTTGCTTGGACAAAGTCATAACCTATTCATATAAAACTGAAATATGCGGAACCGACTTGCTGAAAAGTAGATCGTACCTTTCCCCATTCAGAATCAAGGCCACTGCATCTCATCTTCAGGTGTATCATCTTTGTCCCGAGTTCCATCTCAACTTTCTTCTTCAAGTATCCCTCTTCTGACCCAAAAGCATTCAAGTAGGTGGTGTAACGTTGAAAGATTGTTTGGAATGCATCAGAGAATTCTTTTGACATAGGCTTCACATTCTGCAGCAATATAAATAATCGAATGGTTAAGAACTCGAGAAAATGCAAACGAAGTCCGGAGTTTCATAAACTCCTCTTACCTCACCACTTAAACCGATCGCATCATCAATCTCCATTTTCAGAGATGTGAGAATCCCTGTGAAGTCCTCTACTGCCTCTGCTGCACGGAAAACATTAATCAAAGCTTCCTGACCAGCCTTGTCATCAGTAGTTTTAGTCAATGCATGCTCTGCATCACCAACAACTGCATTTGGAAGCTCATCCCAGCTTGCAGCCATTAAGTCCTTAAAAGCTCGTTTGACCTCTGGATCTTTTATGTCAGGCATGTGGGTCAAATCCACACAAAAAGAACGTGTGCTTCCTATTGCCGTTGTCAAAGGATGTTGCAATTCTAGAGTGTAGCAAAATCTATTTAGTTTCAAATTAGTGAAGTAAGATCCAGAAAATTATAAACACTACCTCACATGTAATCATCAAGCTGCATCGTGATTTGCACATCTAAACTTTGTATTACGCTTTTGAAACACTTAAGGAAAAGCAAGCATTGAGGACCATCCTACCCAGTTAAATCCTACTCCCTCCGGCCTCCACCACATTATGCGACACACTTCGCACTATGCGGGTCAAACTGACTAATTCCGGTGTGAATTTAAACATAGAATCCAACATTACCAGTTTCAAAAAAAAAAAAATTGAACATAGAATCTTCATTTTTTTTTTTTTTTAAATAAAATTTACATATTTATAAACTACATAAAAAGTACTATAAGTTAGAATAGTTAACAATTAAATGGTTAAAGAAAAACTCATTTGACTCTCCAAATAGTAATAATGTCACATAAGGTGGAACAAAGGGAGTCAATGAGGTTGTGGTGACCCTCAATATCTCTCACACACCCACAGTTATCACTCACACACCCATTGAGATAACAATTCACAAGGTGACTGAGCTAAACATTTACAGAAACCATACTCAAGCCTATCAAGAGTTCAAGACTTTGGCGTTTGGTCCATAGAAAAATTCATTTGCGGATTTTTTTTTCTGCAATAGGACGTTTGCCATAAGAATTCAGAGAGACAATGAAGTTGTATTCCGGAATTCCAAAAACTCCAAAAACTTGTTTTTCAAAAATTTTCAATCACTTTTTTACATTTATATTTCAAAACACAAAAAAATGATGAATTCTAAAATTAACCAGCGCTACAAAAGTTAACATGAAAAAATTCCAAAAAAAGTTTTTTTTTGGTTTCTATGGACAAACTCAACCTAAGTATTTGTGGTGGGTCATGCTCAGAAAAACATTTGCGGTTTCTGCAATAGGACAATGCCATGCTTAGAGAAATATTTGCGGCAGAAACTAGTAAAAACTACTGTCAAAATTATATAAGCTCAATCAGGATTTGTACTTGGGAAGAATATGCGTGCTACAATCAGAAATTAGGGAGCAGAAGCACAAAACCACAAAAGAGAAATGATGAATTCCTAAACTTAACCAGCGCTATTAAAGTTAACATGAAAGGAATTGGGATAAAGTTGTACTCTAAAGTTGCAACTCGCACCTTGCATCATTTAGGCGCAACGACCTCCCTTCATTCCCCTCATCTACATTCCCCTCTCCCACTATTCATGGGCCTACTGCGCACCCCAAAATTAAGAAAATTTAAACATAATGAGAATATCTTAACATCTAATCTAAGTGAAAACAAGAGCCAACAAATGATGGAGAACTAAAATTCCTTTTTCATATTCCCGAGCAAACATATGAGTAATGTGTCTCATAGCAAGAAAAAACTAATAATCAGTAAAATCAGACTTCAGATCCTTTATATTACGATCAAATCATAAGCACTGCACCATAATCTCGTAGGAAATCCCTTCCAATCAAATATCATATTGAAAATTAACCACCAATTCAATTTCTTCAATCATCCAATTGTGGTTCAATCCTAAACTAGTTGGCGTTTCCTATAAGAACTATAGTTTGACAATTTTATGCTGCCCTGAAAGGCTGAAACCTAAAACAACCCTACTTCTTATATGAGCTTGAAACCTACTATACTTTGTGAAACTCAAATAGAGAGACAAAGATCCAACTTCTGACTGCAACTACTATCCCTTAATCTAAAACAAGTTGGGGGTTGGCTATATGAATCCTAAATATCCGTTCTGCTCCTTTTGGACCAGCCTTAAATTTCTTACAGTAAAAACAATGCTATTTATTACTACAAACTAGTTAGAGTTTACTATATCAATCATTTTCGAATATTACTTGCCGCCCTCCTTTTTTTTTTTTTTTTTTTTTTTTACTGATAATCGTGGTGTCCGGGCTTAGCTTGCTTGCACCTTGACTAATTCCACGGGGTACCTGCTACCTACCACCAGCATAGGTATCAAGTAACTCTATCCACCAAAGATTTGACGGATGGAAACAAATCACCTAATAATTTTTGTATCAGCTGGGATTCAAACCTGAGACCCCGTGGTTCTCAACCCACTTCATTGACCACTAGGCCACACTCTTGGGGTTATGGACCATCTTTTTATATACACTTAACAAGCAAATTGTTGAAGTGAATCGTACCAGTCTCCAAAAGGGGATATAGATCATCTTTGTACCTGCTGTTTTATTTCCCATTATTTCTTCACATAAGTAGACAATGATTCAACTTCTAAGAACAACAACATCCATTTGGAGTTTTGGACTATGTCTCAATCTCAAACAAGTCGCGATCATCTATACCAATCATTAACAACATCCATTTCAGCTATAAATTCAACTTTTCACAATAAAAAGATCAAAAAGCCTAGACATTTCCAATTTGAGAGGAACAAAAATACAATATTTAAATTGGGTATATCCAAGACCATGGCATATAAGCAGATATTGAAGTACATATACGAAAAAAGAGATTAAACTGCTAGTACTACGAAAAGGGGTTCTAGGAGAAGCTGAAAAATACAGGGATGCTAACAACAACATCAAATTGGACCGTGTCTCTATCTCAAACGACTCGCGATCAGCTATACAAATCCTCAACATCCATTTGGACTATAAATACATTCAACTTCTCACAATAAATAGATCGAAAAAGGCCTAGAGACTACCATTTTGAGCAGAATAAATCAATAAAAATAGGATCTTTAAATTGGGTATGTACAAGAACATCCATTTGGACTATAAATTCAACTTCTCCCAATAAAAAGATTAAAAATCCTAGACATTTTCAATTTGAGCAGAACAAAAATAGGATCTTTAAATTCGGTATATACAAGAACATGAGAATGCAAGCAGATATTGAAGTACATATACATGAAAAAGAGATGAAAATCCTAGTACCACGAAAATACAACAACAACAACAACACACTGTAATCCTATACCTTACCCCTACCTTTGTGGGGGTAGGGAGGCTGTTTCCGATAGACCCTCAGCTTGAGAGAAAAATAAAATGATTTGAAACATGAGAATATAAGCCGACATTAAAGTAGATATATATGAAAAAGAGATGTAAAATGTTAGTACCACGAAAAGGGGTTCTAGGAGAAGCTGAAAAATACGGGGATGCTAACAACAACATCAAATTGGACTGTGTCTCTATCTCAAACAACTCGCGATCAGCTATACAAATCCTCAACATCCATTTGGACTATAAATAAATTCAACTTCTCACAATAAAAAGATAAAAAAAAAAAGACGTTGACACTAGCATTTTGAGCAGAATAAATCAATAAAAATAGGATCTTTAAATTGGGTATGTACAAGAACATCCATTTGGACTGTAAATTCAACTTCTCACAATAAATAGATCAAAAAAGGCCTAGACACTACCAATTTGAGCAGAATAAATCAATAAAAATATGATCTTTTTAATTGGTTATGTCCAAGAACATGGGAATATAAGCAGATATTGAAATACATTAAAAACAGATGAAAATGTTAGTACCACGAAAAGGGTTTCTAAGAGAAGCTGAAAAATACAACAACAACAACACACTCAGTGTAATCCCACAAGTGAGGTATGAGAAGGTTAGGATATACGCAGACCTTACCCCTACCTCTTTGTGGGGGCTAGGGAGGCCGTTTCCGATAGACCCTCAACTCGAGAGAAAAAAATGATTTGAAGCTGAAAAATAGGATCTTTTTAATTAGGGTATGTTCAAGAACATGGGAATATAAGCAGACATTAAATTAAAGTAGATATACATGAAAAAGAGATGTAAAATGTTAGTACCACGAAAAGGGGTTGTAGGAGTAGCTGAAAAAATGTTAGCTGAGAAATGAAGTTGGCGATGTGAGTTTGAGGCAGCAGGAAACTTGAAAGCTGAAGAGGATCTGCGACATACAGAACGATACACTGATTTTAGCACTACCACTTTCTGCATTTTTACCAAACTTTCTTCTTTGCTTTCCTTTCTTTGTTTCACTGCTACAATTTTTTGATAACCAGATTGAAAATTTCCGAGTTCCAATGACCTAACAAAACGAACTAGTATATTAATTATTAAAACTATTCTTCACTATTTCAATTATTATACTTATTATGTGTTATACTTTCTTTTTAATTTGTTTTAAAAAGAATACTCTGTTTGTTTCATATTAGTTGTCCTGTTTCGCTTTTCGAGAGTCAAGTTGAACAATTTGACAAGTTAAATTGGATTAAATTAAATGAATATTTTAAAAATATAATTTAGATATTTAAAAACTACACGAAAAGTATTAAAAATTGTAATTTTTCTCATATCAATATGTTGAAAAAATAGATCTCAAAATGTTGGTCAAAGTTTATATAATTTGACTTTTAACAAAAGGAAGGTGGACAAGTAATATGGGATAGAGGGAGTATTAATTTCTATATTTAGTAATTATTTAATTCCAATATTTCAGATTGACATATTCAGGTCACAAAATTCAAAAGACATTTTGGTAAACTACATACATTTTTAGTTAGCTAAGATCACAAGATTTAAAAGTCTTACTTTTTTTATTTACGTGTTAAATCAATTTAAGATACATAAATTGGAATGGAAGGAGTAACGAGCTAAAAATCTCATTCGTACAATTTGATAAAAAGCGCCACTACTAAGAATTACAATTACTATCAAGAAACAATTACTACGATTTGTAAGTATTAGTATTTTTCCTGTAACCTTAAATATGTAAAATTTGCTTAACAAAATAATAAAATGGACATTTGAATTCACATTAGAAATTAAATGTATTGAGCTATTGATGACTCTTTATGATGAATATGCTAAGATACTGAGAGTGAAAAGCGTTCATTGTGTAATGGATAAGATAGAGGTTTTCTGGGTCGTTGATATAGGTCAAATCCTATTTTAATACTCGTGCAAGTTCTAGTTAATATCTGAAAGAAATCACTAGCCTTAGTTTACAAGGAAGCTTTGTCTTACTTAGAAAAGGTCCTGTAGTATCTGCCTACGACAATTACTGAAGCTTTTCAGATCGAAAACATGTTTGACATCACAACCGAGCTCAAAACCCTTTTGTTACAAACTTAAAATCTAGAAAAAGCACTATCATTTGGAATTGGGAAATTTGTATGCTATTAGAGATGTCCTACTAAACAACTTTTTGGTTCTACTAAGTGTATAACCAACAAATTTGAATTTCTGATAACTGCTTAAGATTTTTGTGTAAGCACTAAATTAATACTTTAGCCTAGCATTATTGTACGATTTTAAAATACCCTACTGTAACATGTCAATAACTTCTTTTTCAGTTTTGAATTGGTTACATTTTGATGTAGTAAATAAAATATTGAATGCAATTAGTAAAAAATAAGATTGTCTTGAAATAATACAAAAGTATTTTTCTAATCAAGCATAAACTAGAGAATATTACATAAATTATTAAAGACATTATACTTCTGAGATCCAATGAAAAAAAGCCTAATACATCTAGAGAAAATGAGGCATTTCCCTGTTGAAGAAATAAGCCAAATCCTTAATCAAATCTTGAGCCTTTTGACAGTTCAAATCATTCAAATGAAATACATGGTCCTCCTCTTGTGTTTCTCGGATCTCAACCACACCCATCCACCCGCTCCGGCCCAATGCATGATAATAGGCCCACCCTCTATCCTTCAAAATATCTTTTTCCGCCACACAAATCAAGACTCTCCGACATCCTAGGCTCATTAAACCTGGTGCACCTTCCGCCACAGGGTTAACCCTCGGGTCATTATTATCCGGACTCGAGGGACACACGAATGGCCACATTCGATCCAAGTGCACCTTCTTATCCAGGTACAAACTCTCCGACCCGATTGGATCCGACCCCCAAAAATACGGGTGGATTAAAGCAACACCAAGAATATCAACCATAAGCCCCGGCTCAACACTTCCCGCAGCCATAGCCGCATTATGCGCTATGTTAGCGCCCGCGCTATCGCCAGAGAGAAAACACGCGCAAAAAATTCGCTTGTTCATTCAGCCACGGCTCGGGGCCGTCGCCATTACAATGGGAAAATACCCATTGTAGTGCTTGCCATGAATCTTCATATGCAATAGGAACAGGATATTCAGGGGGTCTTCTATAATGAACCGAAACCACGATAACTCGCGATTCGGACACAAGGGCATTGAGGTAATTATGATAGTGTGACGAAGATGGAGTGAACATACAAAATCCTCCACCATGGAAATAAATAACAAGTGGAAATTTTTCATTTTCAGAGTTATTGGAAATTTTTGGAAGATAAATACGAACATACACTTCTGAATCAGGGACTATATTTGAAATGTCTTTTGATGTAACTCCAGTTGGAGAATCAGTACCTGCAGGAATTTCATCAGTGCCCAAAAGTCTCTCAACGTGACCATTTTTGTAAACTCTAAGATATGGTAGGAACTCGTAATCAAGCTCTGAATTGCTTCTAGCCATTTAATTTTTAGCCTCAAATCTTGTTTACGTAGTTGAATTATTCTTTGAAGTATATGTATGTATATTATGTTTGAAATCATTATCATGTAAAAGTAGTGTACCATAGGAACGTTTAAAATTGTGATTGCTACTGAACATTTATCTCCACAAGTTGTGGTGCATTATGTTTGTACGTAGATAAGGTGAGATTTGGTTTATTGTCTGCTTTTGAATCGTTGAAAGTGCTTTCTAGGTTTGGAAAAAATAATACTCCTTAGTTCGTTAAAAAAAATGATAATTATCTAAATTTTGAAGTTAACTTGTTTTGCTTAAGAACGGGTTTTCATAGTCACACATATATTATTATGGCATATTCAAAATTACAAGTTCTAAAAGTTTTATAACCACCTATAGCCATTTCTTGAGCCACTATTTAAGTTTTAATTAGTGTTTGCCAATTATTGATGTTTTAAATGTATTCAAGGGTGTATGTAGCATTATAGGTGGGGGTTCAATTGAACCCTAACTTTCTACGCGGAGCATAAATTTATGTTTAAAAATTTATTAAAATTGCAATAATTAGTAGACATGAATTCATAAATTTTAAAATAAAATGGGTTCAACGCTAAGATCTCAAAAGGTTGAACCCACAAAGTTAAAATTCTGAATCCGCCTCTGAATGCATTACCTGCTTCTCTTCTTCTTTTTCTTCTCGCTCACTGCCTACTTCTCTTCTTCTCCTCCTTCCCACATCTTATTCTTAATATCCACACGTTAACGAGGATTTTTATTTTGTAATCAAGCATGGTCTCAACTCTCAATCATATAAGCTTTATGAATTTATTCTTACAAGAATTGAAGTTTAATTACACAAAGTCTTGAAGTTTGAAATATGGAATTCAAACTAAATGACACATTTTAATGAACATGTACATCGTTTTATTCATCCAAAGCCTATTTAGTTCTCGTAGTTACTTTACTATATTTTTTTTCCCCCTTTCTGTAAGAAAGCTACATCAAATTAGTGAATACTACTGAATTTTGAACTACATACATAGTCGAACTTAAAAACATTATAATATCCATGAAGTTTGAACGGGAAAAAACTAAACTTCAGGATAACAATTAACTCAAACCCTGAAAGTTTGAATTAAAAAACGAACTCCACAACACGCCGTGCTAAAATTTTGAATTGAGAATTTAAGGAAACAATATTCTGAATTTTTGAACTGAAAAATCAAATTATATCCTTAAGTTTTCAATTGAAAATTAAAATTGAACTTCAGGATATAATATCCAAAAAATTTGAACTGAAAAACTGAAATTTGAGGAAATGGAAAATTGTCCACTCTTTAAATTATGACTAAACATTAACAAAGTCGTTGTAGTATAGTGGTGAGTACTCACACATCAGGAAAGCATCTTAGCAGCCTCTCTAATGGACTACCCAACTTTAACTCGCTTACGTTTTGCGATTCTAATTTTACGCTTGTAATTCTCTCCCCCATTTTCCTTTCCCCTACTCCTTATGTAATGAAAAAGCAAAAAAACATTAAATAATTTGTAAACGTTGACCAAGACTTCAACATCGAATCCTAAAAGTAAGCTATATACGTGATGCCATTTTCTACCTCCAAATCTTATGAAGAACAATAATTCGGTATGAAAATCAATGTATTTTTCACAATTCTTGACTTTTTTCCACTTGACATGTTCTTTTCACATTGTGTGTCTCAACTCCCCCATTTTTGTGGATGACAGCATGAACATGAGCACTCGTTTATCAATAAAAATTTGTGTGGTATATTTTCTCTTCTTTTCTTTTTTTGGCTTTTAAATTAATCTCGTAATGTCTATGTCACCGACAGCTCTATTCTTTTATTTTTATATGACATTCTTCCTTTTAAAGTCTAATTTAAAATAAAATGACACATTTCATATTTCAAAATAATTTAATTAATTTTAATCTTTTTATTTTACCCTTAAACACATATTTTTATAGCTACCTACAAAAATATCATAATATGTTTAGAGGAACCTAGGCCTCATTTGTTTGCACTTAATGGCAGTCTGAATCTGAATGGTTCAGACCTTAGGTCATTAAGTGCACTTGTTTACATTAAGATCTAAACGCTTATTTGGTTTGAATAGGTCGACAAAGTCTTAATATCATTAAGAGGTATTTTGTATGGATAATTTTTACTACCAGCTCCACCCCCTTCGCACCACCCACCCCAACCCTCCATTAGCCACCCCCACCACCCATCTCCCAACCCTAACCCCCTTTCCCTACTCATCACCACCCCAACTCCCTCACCCCCACTTACCCAACACTACCCACCTTACCCCCACCCCACAAGCAAGCAACCAACCACCATCCACCCCAACCCTACCCCTCTCCCCCACTCACCACCACCAACTCCATCCAATCCGTAACATCCCGTAAATCCGAGATAGGCGCGAATGTAAGAACTAGTATAAAGGTGATATTTTAGCTATACGAATCCATTCTAGATGAACTTGGGTGATAAAATGCTTTGAAGTCAAACCAAAAAGTGAAGTTCTTAAGGCCTTCTAAATTGCCTCAAGTCCGAGATCGTTCGTACTTATGACCATTTTTGCGTATTTGCGTTAGTAATTTGAGAAAACTCAAAACATGAAAGTCTGTAGGCCTTTGAAATACCTTTCCAACCCTATATTATGCAGCTCAAATAGATATGTGTGCTATAAGTTAGTGACCATTTTATCGGACGTCGTACTGCGCAGTGCCTCTTCGTGCGCGATCGCGCACTGTCGAGGCGTGAGCATCGCCTTCGCCGCGTGATCACCGCGCGAAGTGGGCCTCCACGTGCGGCCGCGCACCGAACACGACCTCGTTAAAAGCCCAACTTCGTTATATTCATTCCCACTTCGTTTTAAACCATTTTTTCTAAAGAAAAGAAACCTAAAGAAGTCTCTCAAGCCCTAAGGACGAAGTTCTTCTCCTCCAAACCATTTCAAGACATTAAGGTAAGCGTATTCTAAGCCTTCTAAGTCAATTCCAACGTACGTTCATGATCATTAAGCAAGAATTCATCATTCTTAACATAGGGTTTTCAAGAAAACCCATCTCAAGGTTCAAGAATTCAAGATTTTGGAAATCTTCTTCAAAGCTCAAGTCTTTAATTCAAGTTTTTTGAGAGACTAAGGTATGTAGAGTTACTATCTACGTGCGGGAACATCATTGTTCTTCCCCACGCCTCATAATCCATAAATTATGATTCTTTACGAAAGCTAGGGGTTTCTATACCACGTTCATGATAACCCTAGGTCCATGTCCATGATTATATTATGTATGAATTGTTATAATTCCATCATTGAGTTCTTAATATTTCTTTATGATTATTAAGAACTCGTCCGTAATCCATGAAAAACCCATATGTCTCATTCCATGGTTCATGCATGTTAGTTTATGATATATTATGCTATTTTCAAGAAAATACTATACATATTTTACAAGTTCACGCAAGCAAGCTATAATTTATGATATCCATGTACAAGCAAGTTATATTCATGAAAACCACAAGCAAGTGCCACTTATTTTACATGTTCATGTTTTGGGAGTTGCTTTAATTAATGAGGAGGGCTTTCGTATAGCCCGAAACTACGTAGCCACCGTAGACGAGGATCGCTTTCACCCATGTCCCGACGATCTCTCATAATGATCGGATCCTTTCATATTTTATTAAATCTCATGTTCCCTGGCAAGGATCGAGTGTTCTCGTCGGGCGTGACGAATATGCACTGTATCATGGATCGGTTATAAGTTATTACTCTCCCTACTTATGATATTTTTACCATGTTATATATATGTATGTATTCATGTTCATGACAGGTTTCGCTCACTTTCATTTATCATTATTATTTTATGTCCATGTTATTTCATTCGCCTGCTTTACATACCAAGACATTCAAAGTGTTGACGCCCCTTTCTATTGCTCCTGGGGCCCGTATTTCATGACGTAGGTACCGATTTACAAGACGACGTACGTGCTCGAGAGGACAAAGACACTTGTATTAGCTTATCGCGAGCCCCATCTCATTCGGGGTTTAGTCAACTCTTTTGTTTTATAATTAGTTATGCATCTAAGGTACGCCGGGGCCTTGTCCCAAGAAGTTGTGTTTTCCTACGTACTTGTCACGACCCAACCCCATAGGCCGTGACTAGTGCCCGAGCTGGGCACCCAAACACATTCACTAACCAGAATCGCATACAGATAACTTGTACATATACAAATATCGACGCCGTCTCAAACTCGTCGCAAGTACTAATATATATCACGAAGCGCAAAGAAGGCTATCATATGGCGCAACGTCCCAAAATATATACAAACGCAAGCCGACAAGGTCGCCACATAACGGGACCGCCCAAAACATATACCATACGAACACAACCGAACAAAAGTATTCACAACCCACATATATGTCCGCGCACTTAAACAAAAACAATCATATGACGGATAGGCCCCCGCCGTTCCCCGAATAAATATATACATATGCAAAGAAGAGTATATACCAAAATATAGGCTCCAACAAAGTGAGCACTCCAAAAAGCAGTATTACGTGTCCTAGGTCGGCGGATCACCGAAACGGGCGTTCGTATCGCGGGTACGAAACGCAACTCCGAAGAAAAAGTGGGTCGCAAGACGGAATATGTACCGAGTATGCAAAGCAAGAAATACAGAAATTTAATCATAATCGAAATGTATATTACGTAAAATAAATACAATATCCGTAATACCAAAATGTTTACTTTTAAAACACATATCATGCATGTGGTTTCCGTGAAATATGGTCGCCCACCCGTTATTGGCGCCATAACACATCATATTCCAGAAGACTTCATATCTCCGAAACCCGACACATCACATAACACATCATAACGCCATAACACATCATAACGCCATAATATAAATGGAACCCGGCCCTATAGCGAGGACTCGGCGAACCATAACACATCATACTCCGAATATAAAGATAGTGCACACGAAACATAACCGGCCCGGACTCGCGAAAGATACAACAGATGCACGAGCGTAGTCGCGAGTAACCATATGCATAAAAATCATCATTGCGTACTCAATAAATAAGTAAGTAATAAACACTCGGGGTCAGATATAGGTTGTATCAAGCTTTGTCACAAAGTCATTGGAACTATACAAAGAAGGGTCGCGGGACCCACGGACGAGCATCAACCCAATCCGAGCCCGCCTATGGAAGATATAGTCATTATACGCTACAGAATCTCCTACGAGCTTATCGAGGCGATCCGGTTTCGTTTCTACGAAAGTTACGGCCATTATTAGCCGTAGAATCCTTTAAAGACAAAATCTTTACGCAATATTTGAAATCCAATCTTACCAAAGACATAGAGAGACCATAATATTACTACATTAAGAATGCCGACGTTAAGAGGTGAATAAGAATCGTAGACATGTCGATCGTAAGAGTGGAGTTTCTCGAGGCTCGTGTCATAGCCTATTTACAACTAAGACATGCCAAAAGAAAGAAAGGTTAGGCTTTACATACCTCGTCCGCTCTCAAAGCTAATCCAAACCTACGTCTCGACTCCCCAAGATCTACAACAACATCATCGATACCAAACATTAGCTATAGGCATTTAGACTTCAATTCCAAACTAGCACTTAATTCTACGTAAATTGCGCAAAGATTTTTAAATTCAACACCCCGAGAATTCAACTCGGCCAAATCATCAACAACAATACCAACAACCACATTTACAACATCAATAATCAATTCAAAACGCATTCTAACGTTAGTAACTCTTTTCTACATAATTCAACAACATTCCAATATATTCAATTAACCACATATAATCAAACTAACACCAATGCTCACACGTTCAATTACTAATCCGAAACCATTCAAACAATATTCAAGAACACTTTAAACAACCCACACAATATTCAAGACAACCCAACCAACACTCCAATTCACCCGAAAACCACCCCAACCCGAGAACAACACAACAACACATTCCTCTCTCCCAAATTCATGAATTACACCAACAATCCACACTTTAACAATGTCATTCTCTTAAATATAAAAACTACACTACAACCACGTTAACTCCCAAATCAGCCCACAACAATTACAACTTCAACTGGATCATTAAACTCTCATTATCAACATGGAATCCATAACAACAACAACCAAAACACTAAACAAAAATTAATTCATTCCTTGCCATACAAAATGACCCATATTCGGCCACCATCACCACACACATATATCATGATTCTCATCCATTTCAACACACTACAACAACCAAACATGCTAAATAGAATTAATTCATCACTCCTACACAACAAACACCTACACGGCTACAAGCCATGCACACGGCTCAACTTCAACATGCCATATTTCATGAGTTTCATCCATTTCTACATACTACAACATACACAAACCATTCATAACACATGAAAAAGAGAATTAAACCTTACCTTTCCTTCTTAACTTCACAACTTGGCTAGGTTTGTTCGCAAGTTAATGAAGGTTTCGATTGTTCCAACAACTACACCACGTTAATAAGTGGCCTTCTACTTGGTTGAATTGCTAGAAGAAAATAAATTTTTGATCAAGACTTCATGACCTTGTTCGGCTATGGCTACATTTCGAATGCCTTCAACTTTTTTTTTTCTCCAAGGTTCTCCAAAGTTCTGTCAAGATTTAAAAATATGACCACTTAGTCATCTTTTAATTTCATATATTAGCCAACCATGTGGACCTTGGCCCACACCCCATATGGCCGGCCACATGGCCCTTGTGTTTCATGAATTGCTAACTTTTCTAAATTCACTTTTAACCCCAAATTTTTCCTTAATATTTCCATGCCAATAAAATCATACACAACTTATGCTTAAAAACAAATAAAAGTCTATACCTCGTATCCCGAATAGTCTTGTCTTTAACTTATCAGCTGTTAACCCGATTGTCCTAATGTAAAATACCGGATATAACAAGACTCATGATGATGTGTTTCATAGACTAGACAAGTTTCGGGGCTTATGTTATGTCGTACTTTTGAGTCGTATAATGTATTTTGGCTCATTCATGTTATTTCCGCACTCATGTTTAAACAAGTTTTTTTATTAAGTATTATGACTTATTACGTTTATAAAGGTTCATCATGCCTTCACGTTATATTCCGCCATGTTATGCCTCATGATGATTCAAGAAGCCATGTGGTTCGCTCGGTCACAGCTAAGTGCACCGAGTGCCGTGCTCACTCTTACGGTTCTGTGGCGTGACACTAACGCCCACCTACCCATCACTACCCCCCCAACCCCGACCCCATTCACCACCCCTACCCCCTCCCACCCACCTACCCTAACCCCCAACCACCCCCACCGCACCACCACCACCCACCCCCACCTATCAAACCCCCCACCCCACCCCCCAAAAACCCCATCCACCACAACTACAAACATCTCCATCATTACTATCAAACATAAATGATTCATTTTTTTATCAAATAATATTTTTATTTTATTAAATTTGTATTTATTTTCTAATATTTAGTTACTTTTTTATTTGAATTGTATATTTATTATGTTTAAATAAATACATTATGCACATTCGGATGTTGAAGAACAAACAATCTTAATCACTCAGTGTTCAGATCTAGAGACAACATCTTAATCATTCAAATGTACATTTAGATTCAGACGTTTTTTAATCTTTTAATGAAAAAAACAAATTTTCTAAAGGCAAGAGGTAATATTTAGAGGAACATTTCTTGCATAAATAATTCCTTACATGTTTAGTTTAATTCCTTAAATACATAAAGGAACATCTAGTAACTAAATTACTCCCTTCATATTGAGTCACTGTTAAGAGTCTTAAGACACTCTAATTAAACTCGTTTTATTACAAAACTGGTAAGTAACTAAACCGATCCAAAAATTGAATTCATCATCAACAATTTTTCAATTTTATGAAATTTTAAGAACAAACTTATATTTTAAATTTTATCTTATATATTCCATTTTTAGTACAAAAAATCAAATATTCGTATATTTTTATATAATTAACCTCTATATTACAAACTTTGCATAACTTGTTTCTTAATCAAATGACCCTTTATTAAGAGTTTTTTTTCCCACTCAGTGCCCGTATTGGAATCCGATTATATTCGAATTTGCATCGCATAGGATTCATCCGGAAGAAGTCCTCTCTACCAAGGATTTTTCATACCTAGGGCTCAATTATTAATAATTAAAAAGTCACATACTCTGACCATCGATCTGTGGGTGAAGAATTATGCTAAACTCAACTTGAGAACCCAATACTTTTGGCACAAAATGCTTAAAAAGAGTCGTAAATTGTGTCCTTATGTCCTATATGATCACTACTAATTAAAAAACAGTAATTAACGATTGACAAATGATACAGCTAAATAGTAAAACTCGTTGCTAATTCTATTTAGCGATAGATTATTAAAAAAATTATGTTAATTATGAATAATTTAGCAAAGGAGTAATGATAAAGTTTGTAACTAATTTCAATATTTTCTTACGGAAAAAGGGCCTAAAATGCCCTTGAACTATGGAATTTGGTACAAAAATGCCTTCCGTTTACCTTTGGGCTCTAAAATGCCCCTGTCGTCAACCTATTAGGCCTAAATTGCCCTTATTTTAATGGTAGGGGTATTTTTGGCCCAATAGATGGACCGAGAGTAATATTGTACCATATCCCATAGTTCAGGGGCATTTTAAGCCTGTTTTCCGAAAAAAAATTAATTTTTTTATTTATTACGTGGCACGTTTTAATTGATTAGTTTTAAAATTAGCCTAAACTAATTATATCCCAACACAAATTCCGGATCCACTTAACCTGCCCCGACTTAAAATGGTGACTATAGCAACGTCCGTCCCTGCCGATGAGCCACCGTTAATCTTCACCGTCCTTTCCTCTATTGAAACAACCCAAAACCTCCATCAAAACCACCACCGTAACACCGCTCATCCAAATGGCCCATCGAGCCACCACAACCAAAAATGTCCAAAACCATCGCTCATCCTATATCAATTTTTCATTCTTGCCTGGTGGTTTAGGTGGATATGATCAAGTTTTGTGTTAAGTTTAAAAATTTAGTTAAGTTTATGTTTATTAAATAAGCTATTAAATTCACCTCTAAAATCTTCTTTGTTCACCATCTAGAAGCGTTGATTAACCCTAGAGAATAACTAACCAATTAAAAGTGTTTATTTATTTATTTTCGTCTTCCGTCCATCCACGCCCAAAACGCCCTTGATATAAAATGAGTTTTTCTTGAAATTTCCTTTTTTGTTTTTTTTAATGAATTCTAAAACGTCTAAAATTACCTAAAAAATTGGTACAATCACCATTTTAAAGCCTCGATATGCTTAAGTTAGGTGATCCTAATTTGTGTTGGGATACAATTAGTTTAGTTTAATTTTAAGACTAACCAATTAAAACGTGTCAAGTAATAAATAAATAAAATTATTTTTTTTGGGAAAACTGTTTCTTTCTTTTGGGGTGGTCTAAAATGCTACGTAATCTATGGAATTCACCAAAATTTTAAAAACAGTGCAGTAGTTTTGCCCTCCGTCCATCTATTGGGCCTTATTTTAAAGATATATAATGCCCCTACGCCGTTAAAAAAAATAAGGGCAATTTAGTCCCAATAGGTTGACGACAAAGGCACTTTAGAGTGCCTTTTAGTTGAGAACGCATCCGAAGTGATTTAAAAGACGCCCCATAATCAAATCTCATACCAAAGGCATTTTAAGCCCCCCCGCCTCCCAATCACCCTATTTTTTTTTTAATAGTGAATAAAAATGAATACTCCAAATTCATGGCACGGACTGTTTATTTTTGCCCAACAGACCTCGCAAATCTGTTACTTGGTTACGCCATTATCGCACTTAAATTTTGTTTATTTTGGCCCAACAGACCTCGCAAATCTGTTACTTGGTTACGCCATTATCGCACTTAAACGTTAGTTACACTATTGAAAAGCAATCAGTCCTAGTATTTTTATTTTTTGTTTGAAATAGTAAGAATATAATCTGTTACTTGGTTACGCCATTATCGCACATAGACGTTAGTGTACCATTGAAAAGCAATCATTCCTGGTATTGTTATTTTTTGTTTGAAACTAGTAATAATATAATCAATTATTTGCCTCAACTTTATGTCTTTTGACACATTTCTTAGGATAGCTATCATAACCGACAAGACTTTCGTTGTCACCTTTGAAAAAAGGGTGACAAATACCAACCTGGAAAAACGAAAAGAATTCCCTCCAAAAAAAAAAAAAAAAAAAATATTTTTGATCATTGGGAAGAACAAAAAAATGGAGAGATTAAAAAAAAACATGGGTGAGACAAGATTAAGATTCCATATTATAGAATTCATATAATTATATTTGGACTTGATCTTATGAGTTGACATCTGTACAAACATTAAAGTTTTCACTGTCTCCCATTATTATTTATAGTACTCTATAGTACCTTATTACATAAGTTGAATTTTAATTTCAAGATTTCAATTGAAGTTGAATCTTTCCAAGTTCAGACCATTTCTTTCTCCTTATTTTCCTCTAAAACTCTACAAGGTAGATGACCAATATTCAAACTAACAACACTGCAAAACCCAAAACTTTTTTAAATTCTCTCTTCTCTTTTTCCTCTGCTTTGTATGGATAGTCTCAAATTATGCAAACCCCAGGTTAGTTTGCCTTTTTTATTCATTCAAGTTGTTTTCATCTATTTGGTTCTTTGATCCAATTTAGTGCAGAAATAACTTGTGGATGATTCTTTTTTTTTTTTTTTTTTTTTACAGGACTTATTTGTCATAAAGTCACCTAAGCAATCTTTGAGATTGGTCCTCTTAGTATTTGCAGTGGTTTGTGGAATTTACATCTTGTCAATGTGCATAAACCAAACAAGTAATTATCTTTCACAAGCTAGATCACTAAGCATCCATGTGATTAACAGACATAATTGTCATTATCCTATTTTTCAAGAAGAAGACATCCATTACTTGCATTTCCCGAAGCCTCAAACTTTTAGCAGGTAGCTGCAAATATACATATACATATATCCTCCTTATGGTTTTAGCCTATGTTGCTCTGACTCTTCAAAATATCGACCTGCCAGTGTTGGATTTTGGAGGATCCCACACGAGTGCGACAACAATTTTGGAGGGTCCGAACGACATAGTCTTTTTAGTAAAAACTTAGATATTGAATAGAATTACGTGACATGATTTTTTGATTGAATTGCAGGGAGGAATGTGCTTGCAATCCTGTTCGATTTTTCGCGATTTTGTCTATGCAGAGATCAGGAAGTGGATGGTTTGAGACATTGTTAAATAGTCACATGAATGTGAGTTCTCATGGAGAACTTTTTGGTGCTAAGTCAAGGAGGACTAATGCTACAATAATATTGGATATTATGGATAAAGTCTTTAATCTTGATTGGGTTAGCAGCTCATCCAAAAATGAGTGTTCAGCTGCAATTGGATTTAAGTGGATGCTTAATCAGGTAAGTAATAGTACTATTTCAAATCTGTGCATCAGTTGAACTTGGTTTCTGCCAAACATAAATACCTTAATGTTGCATAAAGTCTTTCATTTCTTGATGATGGTCTTTTTTACAGAGATAGTTTGTGCGTACCTTGACTATTTCACCATCAATACGTGGACCGAATATATTACTCTATCCGCCAAAGCCTGGGCAGATTGAAAAAACTCACCTAGCTAGCGTTTTTTGTTTCTGCTGAGATTTCAGCCTTCTTATTCTATGATTTTCATCCATTTCATTAACCATTGATATAACGACTTGATCATTAGTTTCACAAATTTCGCCGATAAACCTCTATGTTAGTGGTAGTTAGTTCATTGGAGATGCATTAGTTGATAATTTTCACCATCTTTGTCCATGAAAGCTTGGACATATGTGAAAGAATCACCCAGCTAGCGTTTTTGGTCTCTGCTGAGATTTCAACCCTCGTGTCGTATGATTTTCATCAACTTCATTATCGTTAGACATAAGGACATCATTAGTTTCGCAAAACACACCGATAAACCTTGTGTAAGTGGTATTTAATTTCTTCATTAGAGATGCATTAATTGATAATTTACACCTTCCTAGCTCACCAAAGCAAAATATCACCTAGCTAACGTTTTTTGTCTCTGCTGAGATCTCAGCCCCTCCAATACTACGATTTTCATCCATCATTAACCGTTAGATATAACTATATGATTAGTTCCACATATCACCCATAAACCCTGTTTAGTGGTATTTTGTTAATTAGAGATGCGCTAGTCGATATTTTTCAAGATTGCTAGGTTTTTCTCAACTTTTTAATGTAACTTGTAGGGAGCTTTGGAGTATCATGAGGAGATTGTGGATTACTTCAACCGAAGAGGTGTCTCTACAATATTTCTATTCAGAAGAAATCTACTACGCAGACTCATCTCTCTACTTGCTAATTCCTATGACAAGGATGTTAAACCACTGAATGGAACACACAAATCTCATACCCATTCTCCATATGAGGTCCTTCCTTCCCCTCGTTTTGCCGCTCAATGGCTATGTTGCTCGGGCTCTTCAAAAATACCATTGGTTGTGTGTCGGATCCTCCAAAAGCTATGCATTTTTTTAGGGTCCGACACGGGTGCGGCAACATTTTTGGAGGGTCCAAGCAACATAGCTCAATGGTGTGTTTGGTACGACAGAAGGAAATATTTTTCAATAAGAAGTCATTTTCTAATGTTCAATTATTCTCCTTACATCTATCTTGAATTGTAATTTCATCTTAGTTCCAATTAACGTTTGGACATTATTAATCTTTAGTACTCAAAAGGTTCATGAAAGCGCTCCCTGAGTTGCTAATATTAGCATTGGTTTCAAATATTTATTTTTGCTGGAGAAAAATTTTCACTCGCCAATCGAACACCAAAAAACATTTTTCAAGATTATGTTTTTTTCATAAAAGCATTTTCGAGGAAAATACTTTTCATGACAAAAATTCCGTAAACAACACTGTGTCTTTTGAATGCAGTTCCTCATGTCATTAATTTGATGACTTAAACCTATTTCAGGCTGAAGTATTGGCAAAATACAAGCCAGTGGTGAATATGTCATTACTAATACCAAATTTGAGGCATGCTCAGAGGAAGGCTGCTAGAGCTATGGAATACTTTAAGAGCACGCGACACATTCTTCTTTACTATGAAGACGTTGTCCAAAATCGAACTGTAAGGCCGCCTTAATATTCCTTTTGTTTCAATTTATATGACATTATTATTACTTGGAGGGTCAAACAGTTTCTTATGTTAATTATTCTATAAGTTCTCCACTTTATACTACTTCTTGTTTAGTTTCTAGGGAAAAGCCACAAATGCCCCATATTAAGGGAAATAGAATAAATGTGTCCTCCGTATGAATTTGGTCTCAACTATGCCCTTATTGCTAGCGGATGACTCATATTTGTCCCTCCACTATGGGAAAAATAGAACAAGTTTGCCTTCCGTTAGAATTTAGTCCCAAATATGCCCTTTACTGTTAGTGGATCGACTCAATTAGCCCCTCAAATATGAGCCGGTCCACTAACGTTAACAACATATTTGGTACCAAATTCTAAGGGCAAATATGTTTTATTTCCCATAATTGAAGGGTATTTCGGACCTTTTCCCTATTTCCAGATGCTGTAAACTTTATTTCAAAAGGATTAAGGTATCGATGTCGAAATTAAGACCGAGAAGGCTTGACCGTTGTACTTGGTACCCCCTTCATTCTTTTTGAAACCGATGGAGTAGAATTTCCGGAAACTGTCTTAAACTTGATAGTTGATCCCAGCTTGTTTGAGATTGAAGCATAATTGATTGATCAGTTGTCTTACATGTGACCAATCATATATTTTTTTTATAATCATGATGACATAGCAGCAATGTTTAGTTTTGCTTTCTGTGCAGAAACTAGCTGATGTCCAAGAGTTTCTGGGGCTGCCTCAAAGAGAACTCAAAAGTGGTCAGGTTAAGATTCACAATGGTCCTCTGTCCCAACAAATAGAGAATTGGGATGATGTCCAAAAAAAGCTCCAGGGAACACCCTATGAGACATATCTTAAAGAAGACTAAATATACTACCATATACAGTAATATCAAATACAACACATTTGATAGAAAATTGGCTATAGACTGGCTGTGGAGATTCAGCGCGGTCAGAAATTAATACAGACACAAAGTGCTTCAACGGTTTTTGATCTCTTATGGACCGGACCTCTCAGTATAATTCAAACACATATGAAGTTCTGACTGTCTGTCGGAGGAAAAAGAAGAAACAGATCTCATGAGATTCCAAGAATTCCTACTCAATTCGATCTTGTAAATTAACACCCTCAATTATCAAATTTTGCGGAAGTCTTGTTTGTCACTTTGCTTATACGACATTTTTGTTTGTTGTCCCATACATCACTACATTTTTGTTTGTTGTCCCATACATCATATATGAGATATTTGAAAGTTCAATGAGGTACCAAGACCTCAAGAATCTGCAACAATTAGATATGGAATTATCTCTCTATTTACCTTTCTTGTTTCCTTTTAAGCTTATTCTGAATGGTTAGACCAAAACATTTAGGAGAAAATGCATGGCTTTTGATCATTGTAAAAATGAAGTTCTCTCTTTACTTTTGAGCAAGCAGTTAAGATACTCTGGGTTGAAATAAAATTAGCTCATTCATTCACCCAATGCGGAACTTTTAATACCCCTCCTGCAAGTTCAGAGTTAGACAACTGGAACATGAAAAACATAACCTGACAGGCCAACATTGGATAGACCAAGAACTAAGATGTCTCGAACTCGACCTTCTTCAAGTACTTTAAAAAAAATACCGGGATGCCAACAATAGACCAAGAACTAAGATGTCTCCGGCTCTGATACCAAGTAAAAAAAAAATAAAGGGATAACTACATGGCATAACTAACTCTAGTACATATTTAGATTTAGTAGCTATAGTTTAGATTAATTACATCCTATAACTAAAAAGTAATATGTTAAATATGTTGTAAAAATATATATATATATATATATATATATGAATGTATATATAGCCTTTAAGGTTTTAAAGCGTCTAAATAAGAATGAGTGCATTGTACATTTGGTGGCAAGGTACATGTACATTTGGTGGCATGTATGAAATGAAGAAAATGAAGCAACACAAGTTTGATTTTAATTCTTGTGTTGTCATTGATGACTTCATCAAGAGATTTACCATCTCTATAAATAGATGGTTACGTTCTCAATTTGTGAGATGAAGAAGAAGTGAAATATAATCTCTCCCTTCTTTCTACAAAGTTATTAGTTTGCCTCTCTTGTTTATTTCCAATTATATAATTTATAGCAGATTATATTACGAGACTCTCTAATTGCCTCAAGGAATTTTTGAAGGTTAAGGTACTATTTTTATTCTCTTCTATTTTGCCAGGCTAACCTTACAAAACTCGAGTTCGTTGCCACTTGATATTTCGTGCAAGAACTATCTATCATGGGTGCTAGATCTTTGAAATCCATCTGATGCTATGGGTCTTGGAGACACCATTAAAGAAAATAATAAACATCCAACCGAAAAAGCCAAGGCAATTTTTGCGTCATCATCTTTTGGGAAATTTAAATTTTAATA
>NC_081353.1:41378226-41482059 GCF_029784015.1 Lycium ferocissimum | reverse complement strand
AAATATATTAAGAATATACTTATAATATAAATATACTTAAGTTATAAAATAGGAATTTATAAACTTAGAAAAAACTTAAGTTATATAAGTATATATAATATACATATAACTTAAACATATATATATAAGTTATAAATATATATAGTATACATAAAACTTAAGTTATATAAGTATATATAGTATATATATAACATAAACATATATAAGTTATAAATATATATAGTATACATATAACTTAAACATATATATATATATATATATATATATATATATATATATATTTATATATATATATATATATATATATATATATATATAGTTAATGTATACTATATAAGTTTATATTTCTATTTTATAACTTAAGTATATTTATATTATAAGTATATTCTAAGCATTTATAAATATCTATTAAATATACTTAAGTTATAAATAGAAAGTTATGACTTATATATATATATATATATATGTGTGTGTATATATATATATATATATATATATAGAGAGAGAGAGAGAGAGAGAGATATATATATATAAACATATAGTTATAAACTTATATAACATATATAAACTTTAGTTATAAACTTATATAACATATATAAATATACCTAAAATATACTAAGAAATACTATAATATACAAAAAAACAAAAAAAAAAAGGGTTTTTTTTAAGTTTATAACCGGCCGGTTCCGGTTTCCAATTTTGGAACCGGTTAAACCGGAAACCGGCTGGTTTTCTAACCGGTTGCCGGTCCGGTCCCCTCCCCCCCGGGCTCCGGTGAACCGGAGCAGCCACACCACCGCCACTGCCAGCCCCTTCACCACATCAACCACTCTCTTCCCTCTCTTTCTCTATTTTTCAGAAATGCTATCTATTCTCCTCCCTCACCGCCACTGGTGGCTAATATTACCCCACTATGCCATCATCTTCTCTAGCCTCTCATTTCTCCTTCACCCAGATCTCCACCGTCGTAGCGAGCAGTTGCATGAGTCACCGCCGGTAGCAGTAGCATCAGTCGCCACCGTGGTCTAATAATGAGTTTTATGATGGTTAGAGAGAGGAGATGCGGTGGCTGTTTTGGGGTTGTTTCTAGTGGTTTATTTGGTGTTTTCAATGGTTTTCATGGTCGATTTTCGCTGGTCTCTGTTGGAGCAGTAATGGAGGTTTTTTTACGGTGCTTTCATGGAGTTGTTGTACAGATCTGACCGGCGTTAATAGTTGTTGTATCTGATGCGAGCAACGGCATTCCGGTCGCATCCGGACGGAAACAATCGGATACGGCCGGAGGTGGCTTTCTATTTTTGAATACAATCCGGTGTTGATGACGATGACGGTGACAGCGGTCAGATATGGACGGAAACAACTAGATTTGGTCGGAATCTGACCCGAATTTTATTTCTTGTATTCAGTTTTGAGTGTAATTATTAATTTTATTTCTTGTATACAAATGAATATAGTGAATTTTGAAGTGTATACAAATGAATAGAGTGAAATTTATTTCTTGTATTCAGTTTTTGAGTGTATTCATTAATTTTTTTAGTGCAAAATTCTGTGTTTTGGGGTGTATTTTGAAGGATTTTTTTTGTATACAACCGGTTTTAAATATAATAAAGTGAATACAGTGTAAAAGTAACTACAATGAATACAATTGAGTTGAATACATATGACTTGAATACAACGAAAAAAAAATTTAAATACATTTTTACTCACTGTATTCATGAATATAGGAAATTTTGAATACATGCTGGGGAAGCTATAATGTTTGCTGCACCATGTAATTATGTAAACTGTAGCTATGCTGGATGTTTTAACCCCATATGTTTGCTCTTTATGTAAAATGCCCAAAAATAAACGTTGGGCTAACTACTCAAAAGTTTGGTCATAAGAGGTGCAAATTGTCCAAGATCAAACAAGGATACAATCCCATTACTGGTGAAATGAGAGACATTAGTCCTATTTGCAAAATATATAAATATTTGAAGTGCCTAATGACAAAGCAAAGACAAAAAATTTACAAACTATGATTTCAATGAACCTTTGTCAGAGCTTTTACAAATTCTGTTTCTATCCAGAGAGCTTCTGCTATCAGTTACCTTCTAAATTCTAAAGCCTATCTATACAGACCGACACTAGAAGAGTTCAGTAATCAAATGAGTTATTGATCAACTGATCCATTCGTTAATTCTGAATCATGTTTTTCAGTCTGTTTAATCACAAATTGGTCAATAATCCGTACAGTATTTATGGGATCCTGATTAGGGGAAGCTGCTCTCCATTTGCTTGGGAACTTCCGAAGGTAACTTGGCTCCTGCGGTTGCTTTGGCTCCATATCATAATTAGGATCCAGTTTCCACTCTTTCGGAACCTACAAATTTAACAGATATTAGAGGAATCAACGGATACAGAGTTCAATTCTGGGAATGTATATTCTTTCTTTGACTTTTGTTAACCTGTTTATACTGAAAAGTGGCAAAATACCTTATCAACTGCAAGGGTAAAAAGTTCGAGATCGCCTTTGTTGTTGATATGAAACCGTGTAAATGACTTGTAGTTAGCAATACGGAGTGATGAAAAGGCTTCGTCGAAATGTATATGAAGCCAATTAATGCAAATATATAGGTAGCTTCCGAAAACCAAAGAAACCACCGGAGTAGAAAAGACCCAAAAATAGAGGAAGACGGATGCATAATATATTACAGCACCCCCTCGAGATAGGGAATCCATTCCCTTCTTGCAGATAGTAGTCCTGGTGACTGCCATTACCTGGAAACATGCATCAATAAAGGAAAGATTATGTAACTAAGTGATTTGAGTCGTCATAAAGCAATACCCTTATGGGGCACATTCTTACCTCAGGAACATCAAAAGCAGACATGAGATATTTGATACATGCTGGGTAAAGGCCAAATGTCCATTGTTCTATACGTGCCCTAAGACCCGTTGGGTCTGGAAAATGCTCACTCTCCACAGATTTGTACCATTCATATAAAGTATGATAACCTGGATTACAACATTCAATAGTTAGCAAAGGAGTTCAAAAACATGAAACAAAATTGAGGCTCAGTTAGGTAATCTCTCAAGAATGGCTCAAGTAAAACTCAGTCTTCAATTGAATAGTTAATTAATGGATTCAAGGTCCTCGTATCATTCTAAAAGGATGAAAATTTTGAGCCCTCAGGTCATGGAATCAAATGCCTTGAGTCTGAAAGATGGATCATAAATTCATAACTGAGAAAGGGCATAAGAGGAGGTTCTTATTAGTTAAGAGAAGGTGAAAATGATTATTTCAAAAAGATAGGTGAATTTCATGTTAACTTGGGGCATTTCACCTAAGCTTTAAGATTGTATTCAATAGTCAGTAACTATCACTGAAGTTAAGGCAAAGAGAGAAAACTAAATACAGAATATACGCATGAAATTAAATTAGCTTAAGACAAAACAATCAAACAACAGAAGACAAAATGCAAAATCTCACCAGAAGTCGCAAGTAAGTTATGCCGAATACATGTCTCAATGCCTAATTCCAGCAAGAGCATAAGAATCACAGCTGCAGCAAGGTGTGCAGACACATGAAGAATCCCAATTACTACTTTCTTTTTCCAAGGCACCTTGGATGGCACAAAGGTTATTGCAATTACTAATAGCAGCACTGCGCCAGTCAAGGAGACGTATGAGCGTCCGAATATATACATAAATGTATCCCAAACTGTGCCGAAGAAGGTTCCCATGTGACCCGAAAATGTATCATCCTTGAAAATGTGATCTAGCTGACACTAGAAGCAAATGGGAAATAATCAGTCATATCTATCAAGGCACTAGAACTTTTCTATCTTAGATGAAGACTTTATGACATTCTCAATCAGACTTAAAATGTGAAGTCTCAATCGAAGAGTCTGTTCAGTAATTTAATAAAACATTTAACTGAATATGTTACATGAACACGTGTAAACTCAATGTTATCTTACATAGTCACACATTTGATTTACTTGATTTTTTTTTTTTTTTTTATAAGGATTTACTTGACAATATAAGATCACTTAATGCATAAAAGACACTTAAAATGTTGAAAGCAATAAACACACAACTGAAAATCATCAATCCATAAATTCATATACTGCACCACAATAAATAATTAAATAAATTAAAAAGAATCCATCAGTTCATATTTAAAAGTCAGCTAACTAAACTTTCCCTATTTTAAAAAAAAACAAAGAGTCAACATGTTTAACCCTCTTTTTTTGGAAATGGGACACATTTAACTATTAATGAACACAACCAGATGGTTAATTTAATAAATATTTTAAAAAAATGTATTATAAAGTTAAACAGCACAATACCAAAATACTGTCTAATACATCGAAAGCTTGATAATTTACAGTACATAGAAGGAAACAACTTACTTTTAGTGATAATATCAGACAGTGCAACACAACATTTCCATTACCTAAAACTAAGAGATCTAAATTATTTTGAGATACAACTTCAACTTAAGCTTTCAGATATTAGTTTTATCAAACAGCTCCTAACTGGGAAAACCATGGGGGCAGAGCGGAAAATGATACCTAAAGTAAACCTAAAAAAGAAATACATCAAAAATCAAAAAGGAAGTTACCTGGGGGAACATAGAAAAGGCCAAAGCGAAGTATATGATGCCACCAATAAAATCAAATTGCCAATTTTTCTTCCTAAATTTCAATATATTTCCCAAAGCAATCTGCAAATATTTATAAACATCTTACAACTCATTTTAACAACAAAGCATATTGCAGGCCTTATTTAAGCACCAAATAGTCCGTCTATATAACATAAAGGAGATTGATTACGTACCCTACTTGAATCTTCAAAAGTTGGGTAAGGATTTTTACACTCATAGGATGTTCCATATAATTTGTTGAAATTTTTGAAGACATGTGTTGGGTGCAAAAAAGCACCCCCACAACCATTAACAAGTAAATGCTGGACATAAACTGGTTTATCTGATTTCGATTCAACAAACTGATGGCGCATATAATGATGCACATCCCCAGCAATTCGAAGTCTACATCTCCCTTTTAAATGGTCACGTATCAAGTACGAGACATTCTTTCCAGTAACTTGATCGAAGTACCAATCGAGAAGCCAACTAGGTTCATGTGTCATAATGATCACAGAATCATCCTTACCAACCTGAAATCCATTAATCAGGGTTAAAGTTTTCAACTCTCTAAAGGGGGATTGGTTGGTTTTGGGGTGGGGGTGATAAAGAAGACATGGTAAATGCACAAATTTATAAGAACACAGTAAGTAATGCTTGACGAAACCATAAGCATCTGCTGCTATCTAAATGAACATGATAGGATCATACTCATTCTGCAAACGCCAAATCTATGGATCATTAATTCTCTCCTTATCCAGTACAATCACCATGCTTTTTTCAAAGTATAACTATAAGCTTGAGTTAAAAAAATAAAAAAGAGGAACAGAAAATGACGTTCGAACTGAAACTTCCAAGTTAATATAGACAGTCTTATTAACAGTTTTTACTGGAAAAAAAAAAACATTGTTGAACTCAGTGTCTACCATTGAACTTTAGCAAGACACTGTTAATCATAGTGCTCTAAAATATCTCCTTCAGAGTAGCTGGTACTACTGTTGGAACTGGGCTTAGGATATTCACAAAGAAGCGCAATTAACAAGCTTACCTCCATATTCATTAAAAGGTAGAGGGACAGGTAAAAGAGATTAGCAGTTTAACTATCTTGCTTAACTCAATGTCATTTAAGGACAGCAATATCATTTCCATTTACTTCTTAACATTCACCAAAAAGTACAAGAATGACACACTTAGATGGAGAGGCATAAAATTGTTCCACTTTCGCTTCTTCCTTGTTTAAGACCTAGCTTTTTAAGTACCATAGGAAGTCTAGATATTACTTGTATCCACCTTATATATTTAACCAAAGTACCAAACAAGGTAACTTATTGTACAAATGTCAGGGGAATTCAGATCTAAGCAAAGATGTGACCAAAAAACAAAAGATAGCATGAAAGAGTTAGAGATTTAGTCACTCTTTAACATATTTACATTCCAACAAACTTTGCACAAGAATTTGATCACTTTTGCCAGCCTTCACTCACTGTGAAAGCTAAGGAAAACCTCAATGACAGAGACATAATATGACCTTGGCTGAGAAACAAATCAACTTATATATTTCTTAAATGTGTTGCTGGAAAAGGATATTAACCTAGACCCAAGTATAATTGACTGCAGAATTAAAAACCAGTACCATTGCTGATTTATACATGTGAGTAATTACCATCTACCATTACTCATTTTAGCAATGTGAAAAAGATTATCTACCACAAGAACTTTTTTTAAATCATTATCATTTACCATATTAACCTCTTGGTTCAGGATGTTTTGCAACAATTAACAGCCAATATCTGCACAAAAATGTTATGTCCAGTTAAGTAGAACTATATTTGAACAAGTAGGACAAATTTTGGCACACCTAGCGACATGGCTGACTCATAAAATGCAACAGGACAACCATAGGTAGAAAGTACTAATAAGATACCTTGTCCCTTATTAATTCTGAGAAGAACTTGAACTGGTATACATCAATATCAGAATGCAGAGCAAGATCAAGACCAAATATCCACCACCCTTTCGGAAGCTGCAAGGCAAAATAGCTTTTCTTTTGAGGCATAAACCACCCACCCAACCAGCTCTTGTGACAAATGTACCTCATGAAAGTCTGAAGTCCATCAAACCAATCTGCAGAAGTACACAAAAAGGACTTTGAACTAAAGCAACAAACAAAACCCTAATAGAACATGAAGAGATCAATACAACTCTCCTAGAAAGACAGGAGTATAAGCCCACAGGGCACAGGCTTAGGAACTAAACTAACCATGATTTCCGGGGATAACAAAACACTGAGGTCCATCATACTGCCTGAGTTCAGTCACCCCGGAAGGTAATTCAGGCTTGTTAACGGCAATATGGTCTTCCCTATACCAGATTGGAGGCTGAAGAGCATATTCAAAGGGACGAAAAAGGCGCCTCTCATATGTAAAAGCTGATGGGTTCGGATACCTGCATGAAAGCCAAAAAAAGAGTATCACTTAACACAGTTTGAACACTATTATACTTCCAAGTTCTAAGCTCTGAAACTTAAAGAAGAAAAATGTCTAGGTCAATTTGGCGTCTCTGCCAAATTGATATGCCAAAGAACTGATGTTTTAGAGAGAAGAGTCCATCTTGGTAACATCCCATAAGCATGATTAGACAGCACATCTATGCATTCAATGAAGAGGAAAAGAAATTGCTTTTCACACTAATTATATTCAAATGGTTGCCCTGGGATTGGTGTCAGCATTGAGATGATGCCTATTCATTTTCAGACATTTCTTCACAATGATTTCAAGCATCAAATATTGACATGTTAATGTATTCTGTTAAACCATTTTAAGTAAATAAAGTATTTGTTGCAAATGCAAAGTGTATCTTCTTATAGCGTGAAAGTTAAGAAATGAACTGACTCAATGATTTAGACTGGAAAATTGTAGGCACATAATAATCCCTGCTTTGTATAACATCATCAAAGACAACAGAGCACCTTATCATTACCACAAAAGTCATCAAACCTGACAAGAGACCACAGCCACAAAATATAGAAGATGATATCAACATTTTAGCACAAGTCTCCCAAGGCAGCCATCAGCGCTAGGATACACAACAAAGCACACCATATCAACACACACACACACGCATACGCGCGCGCGCGCACACACACATATATATTCCTCGATCGAACAAAAGCCTTTTGATCCTATAAAAAAAGGCGTACTCATTGTGGTCGTCCCTCAGCCTCCCGCACCCATATTCCTAACCATCCCTGGAAGGAGAATAAGGATAGCTAGTCACGGACGATTTTCTCACCTACATGGGGTGGGGGGGGGGGGGGGTGTGTGTGTGTATGTATTAGGTGGATCAACAAGTTGACATTAATAGCTCAAATCACCAGCTTCAACAATTATTTTTCATGTCTGGATAACTCTATTTCAACACGTGGAAGTTCTTTCACCAACTTGGTAAGTGGACAGAATAAGTGAATTCACAGAAGTAAATCCAGAAAGTATCAGTTGAGGAAGAATATTAGGAAACCGCAGAAATGCACAAGATTTTAATCCTAGCTATTTAGAAGATATCTAATAGAGGACTCAAATGATATGGGAACTAACCATAGTTGGGTAATAAGTATGCTTTAACTCATAAGGCGATGCTTTATGAGCCAAAATTGCATAAATTACAATTTACATGCAATTCCTCATGTAGAATGCACAAAACACTAATGCTATAAAGAAAACTTTGAGCTTACGCAAGGTCACCACCAATAAGAAGCAGGCGTCCACGTGGTAGTGTAAGCATGGAACCTTTATTTTGGACGTGGATTGAAGGTTGAGCAAGAAGGCGTGCCACACTGTAGGAAGAATTTCCGCCATCCCCAGTATCAGCCATGAAATCAAACCAGATACCTTCCTCTTCACTAAACTGGTCATACAAAAGATCCTCCTGCTTAGCTCCATCTTCAACCTTGCTCATAGCAGCCTGACAATGGGAAAGATAGATTATGTTAAGGTGAGCCTAACTTATATCCTCTTACACAATCATTATTTCTCAGTGCACATTTCATTATAGGAAAATATAAAATCCACTTTGACCTCTGCCTACACTTATCATTCTCTGTAAACGAAGGAAATGCTTTACTAAAAGTAGGAGGAAACATATATCCTTGATCCTCTGAAAAGTCAAGGATCTTGCAACAGTATCTTATAATATTTTTACAAGGAGAAATATCACACTGAAAGTTGAATATTTTTAGCATGAACCCAGAGCATCATTATGTACCTGCATCATGCGCATATCAAAACGCCCAACAAATACAGTTACCGAGACCAGGAGGTCAAACACTGTCTTGAATAAATCAGCAGATGTCCTGTAATTGCGGTAATAATGATGTTATATAAGGAGGTTTTACTCAAAAAAAATGATGTTATATAAGGAGGTTTAATGAACTTTCTTCCCTAAAGAATTGTGGTGCCACTGGTTGAAGAAAGAGTCAAAAAGAGATGCAAGTAAAGAATGTACCCTGAATACCAAGGAACCATATCCAAAAACTCTGGTTTCAACTGCTTTTTCTTCAATTTCTCAAACTCCTTCAGTGATAAAGGGCGTGATAGAGCCCATCTGTTGATAATTACACATTAATCTGTTAGAGAACAAAAACAAGACCTTGGAATATTACATAAGGCTGATAGTGCAATGGTGCTAACAATCTCCTCTATGCAGGCAAATTAACAGAGTAAGGTTTAAAACTGATCAAAACTTAAGCCTTCAAAATACTTAATATGCTTAACACCTTCTGTGCTTCATAGAACCAACCAGGTATAACATTTAAAGCATAAGAAATATGATGATCAGCCAGGAATTAACAAATTATATTAGGAAGACTGGCCAATTGCATTTTTAAATAAGCATAACATGTCGCATTTACTAGTGACGCTAGAAAAACATTTGAGGTTTTCCTCTTTTTTTTTTTTTTTTTTTTTTTTTTTGGAGAAAGTAACAGTCATTTGAGGTTTTCCTCTTTAAACGATATAACATCAACAATGCCCATATTGGAGAGAAGCTAACCCTAGGGGATGGAAAGCTTAATCCTTACATCCATTATGGAACATTCGCTAATTGACTAGTAAGTAGATTTTGACAGCATATATAATCCACAATATATAATCTATTACCTAAGTAATTCTAGCACAAAAGATAAGCATATTTTCCAGAACCAGACTACCCAAAATGTTTATATTCAGATCTAAAGCCCTTATATTCAGATCTTAAAGCCCCGCTGTCGGATCCTCCAAAAGTAGTGCATTTTTGGAGGATGGGTTCGGCAACATTTTAGGAGAGTCCGAGCAACATAGTCGTCCACATCCCCCTTGACAGGGAAAGAGAAACAATCCACATCCCCCTTGACAGGGAAAGAGAAACAATCTCTAACATGTGAACAAAAAATTGAGTTACTCACCCTGATGACCTTTCCACAACGTAATTTGCCATATAGAGGCCAATAAAAGTGGCCCACAATGAATAGATTGGAGAAATTTCATCTGATGATTCTGCACATGAGCCGCCGCAAGTCAACTGGAAAGGTGAAATCAAAAAGTGAAAAGAAAAATAGCAGCATAAGATCCTCTATCTCTCAGCCGGGAAGTATAAAACATTTAATTCATCAGAGATAATACCTCTCCATAGATGACCCATTTAGACAAGAATGGGTAATCACTAGCAGACCCAACTGGAGCAAACCAAGATTTGCAAACTTGATCTTTAAATTCAGTCATGCGGATGAATTTCGCAAGCCATGTGTTTCCCTCTCCCTTATTCCACAGCGAAAACCATGAATTCCGCCAGTCAAATGTCTTTTCCCTTACTATGGCGAGGTTCCCACAGTGGCTATAGAAAACACAGCAGGCTATACTTATAACCTAAGAGATGATGAAGCAATAAGATAAGGACCGCAGTAACCTTATGTTAGCTTAAGATGCATTCTTGAAACTTACAGCACAATTTTGAAAGATTTTCATAATCTCAGGCCTCTTTCCCGCCACACGAGCAACGAGTCCAAGATACCAAAGCCCGAGAAATATAACATGGAAAACAAGAAGAAACAAAATGGATGAGATGTATAATGTCAGAAACAAAGAGAGGTTCATCCTGAGATCTACTCCCATCGATTGAAAACTTGGAAGGTGGTATATAGCTGCCACTAATATCCAGGTAATGTACCTGCAAATGGAATTTCTCTATTAGCAATTTTCGTTAGCCAGATTTCACTCACAAATGAGTTATTCCCTCTTATGTGACACTCTTTGCTTTTTAGTCAGTCCCAAAAAGAACGACACTTTTCTATATTTAGTAGCAATTTAACTTCAAACTTCCCATTTTACCCTTAATGAGATGAGTTATAGCCACACAAATATCGATGGCTAATTTAGACCACAAGTTTCAAAAGTATTCCTCTTCCTTTCTATCTCAAACTCTGTGCCCAGTCAAACACCTTCACATAAATTGGGACGGAGGAGTATTACAACATAAATAGAAATACATGACTTACCAGCGACTGAAATTTGAATAACTTGGTTTGATTGTTTTCCCAATAAATGGAGACGAAAAGAAGTAAAAGAATCCGAGCAAACAAGCATACATAGACCACCACTTGATATCGAACTTCTGAATAAGTGAGTGCATGTTATCTGATGATATGAAAAACAAGCATCCCACAACTACTGCAATCACAAAATGACGTGAATGCTCGTGTGGGTAAGGATATGAGTGAAAGATTGTCCTGACTGTCTCCATTTTTAAAGTATCAAGAATACCACTCGGCTGCTTATCCAACCCCATTGAGCAGCCTAGGCTTAACGCCACCTTACTTGATAAAAATTCTTGCTGATAAATTCTAGTTCCCAAGAACCAACTGCAAAACAGAGAACTATACTTAAAAGTTGGATTTAAATCCAAATAATTGTGACCAAAGCATGCATTGGGCTGAAAATTTCATACATTGTCCCTATTACAAGTCAATTAGCCACAAGAAACAAAGGGAAGAGGTGGAAGAAAGGATTAACTGTTGCCCAACTTCGGGGATTTTCATGAGGGGTTCAAGCTTGATCTAAAAGGTAAATATACGAAGAAGTCGGGGTTCAACACCTACTATATATACACAAAATAAAATAATTTTAAGTTTGAAAATACCTTGTATTTTTTTCGCATAAAAATTCGGATGAACCCCCTGGATATAAGCTGGCTCCGCCCCTGGCCCAACTCAATCAAAACGTCTCAACCCATAGAAGTTGAGATTAGTGATAAGAATCCTCTATATGTTCAGCTCTATTTGGGTCCATTTTATTCCAATACTGGTAACTAACTTGTTTGTTAAGTCATATTAGGGATTCTCTAGAACTAGAAGTACTCTAAAACTCACCCTTATCCACACCTGAACCTAAATGTAAGTGTAACAACAAAAATTAACAGTTTTTCCCAATTGCAAAATATTCTATGAATTTAGAAGGAAACTGCTCCATAATCCTTAACCCTAGCCCTACCCCAAAAATTGATTCTCTGCAGTACTAAAGATCACTTTTTTTTTATAACCATGGTGTTCCGCTCAGACCTCGACTAATCCAACCGGATACCTACTACCCCACCATCACAATACCTAAGAATCCCCACCGCGCGAACACAGACAATAAGAAATCATCTAGTTTTTTGTGCCTCAGTCAGTAATTAAATATGAGAGCTCATGGTTCTCAATCCACTTCATTGATCACTAGACAACACCATTGGGTGCACCAAAGATCACATTAATTGAACTAGTCTTAAAGATAACCCACTAATAATTTATCAAGAAACCACAAAGATTCAAAATTTACTGAAAAGGAAAAGAATCCAACCCCTATTTTCACAAAAAAAGCCACAACCAATACAAATTCAGTGATTCTTTATCCAAAACAAGCTAGGGTTCCCTGAAAAAAGAAATCTTTGGCTACATAACTTCCACATTAAGGTTCAAACTTGTGAAAAAATGAAAGAGCAAATCAAACAATACCATCAATATAACTACCAAAACTGAGAAATACCCACAATTCTACAAACAAAAATAAGAAGAGAAATGAAAATGGTACCTCAATTAAGAAATTAAAACTGGATATAAAGAGAGAGAAACAACTAGGTCTCTATATGTGTGTATATATATATATGTGGAGTAATTTAGTGTATACTTGCATATATGATTGGATTAAGGAACCGACTCAGCATGTTTATCTGAGGATGTCTTGCAAGAAACCTGTTTTTTTTTTTTTTTTTAACAGAATATTCGTCTTGACTTTTTTTATGAGACAAAAGAGGACAAACTGAACAAGTTACAGAAAATTTTATGAGGGGTGTATTTAATTTTTAACCGACTGTCGTTGTTGTAATGATGATTATGATGGGAGTTGGAATTGTAAAACATGCAATTTATTTCCTGGTTGGATTGAATGTTGTCAGTTTGTTGTTGATACAAGTGGCAAAAGGAAATGTTTTTTGCACTCTTGCTGTCTTGAATCTTTGTCAATTTGCCGTTTAATCACCCTTAATTTTGATTGAATGCAAAGGTTTTACTTTAAGGCATGTTTTAAGAGTCAAATTCAACCATCCACGTTAGGGTGTTCACGGAAAATCGAAAAATCAAATTAAATCGAAGAAAATTTGATATTTTTTGGTTTGATTTGATTTTGGTTTTTCATTTTATAAACCGATAAAATTTGATTTGATTTTGATTTTAAGCAAAATAACCTAACCAAGCCGACAATAGAAATATCTATCTATCTAAAAATTATAGATGCAATATATATATATATATATATATATATATATATATATATATATATATATATATATATATATATATACACACACACACTTTCATAGAAAAAGTTCGAAATTTTACGATATTAATCTTTTGCACTCTTGATTCATAATCTATGTTTTGGCCTTTATAGTAATCCAATTTTTGTATTTACTTTCTAGTTTGATTTGTTATTTTTATTTTGATAATTCTAAGAATTCATTTCTTGTTCAAAATAACTTATTTTTGAGTCCTTTAATTATTCATCAAGATATCTTGATATATCACTACTAGATCTTTAATTTACTGCACAAAAAAAAAATTCATTGTAAGAATGTTCCTTGAAAATGGCTAAATTCTTAGCCAATGCACACAAATTTTTGAAAAAAGTACATATATAATTTGATTAGGTTTATATTTCATTCTTTTCTCAAATAGGAGTAATTAATTTGGTAGTGTTATGCTAGAAAATAGTCAATTTAATATGTACTTGAACGTCTATTGTCATATATTTAAATAAAAACCGACAAACCCGACGAAGCAATGAAAAACTGACTTAATTGATTTGATTTGATTCTAACATTTGAAAAACCGACTAAGTTGATTTGATCATCTTTTACAGGATAACCGAGTCAAACTGAATCATGAACACACCTATTCCACGTGTATGAAAGAACATTTGGTTGGATTGGATTTTTATGTCTAAGTGATGTAGGATAACAACAACAACAATATAATCACTTTGATTCCATGGGAGCTGGATGGATGTCATTTGCAGAGCCTGCGGACCTCATGTAGAGATAAGCAAGCAAGCTTTCCGATATACCTTCGGCTAAAGAAAAACATTTCAAAGTAGTTTGAAAAAAGGAATATTGAAATGAAAGCAGTAACAACAACAAAATATACAAGAGGGGTTGCTCAGATAATAAGCACCCACCTCCAACTCAATGTTATGAGTTAAAGTCCACTAACAAAAAGGAAGCCCTTGGAGAGGGATAAAAAAAGGGAAAAGGTGCAAATATCTCAAACTTTGCGATTTAGAAAGCAGACATACCCCCCGTTACAAAACCCGTGTATATATACCCCTGAGATTACAAAATGGTGCAAATATACCCTTTTTGTTGACGAATTTTTTTTTTAAAATCATTTAGGTTCGTTTTTAATTAAAAAAAATGCCACGTGACTTTAAAGCCACATGGTAATTTTTTTTTTCAAAAGCTGTGTCCGGGTTCGCTTAAAAAAATATCTTCGCGACTTTTAAAGAAAATAAGCCACCCATTTTTAAAAAACAAAAAGGCACTACCCACCAGGAAAAAAATTTACTATGTAGCTTTAGAAAAGTATGTCTACTCAAAAAAAAAAATGGGTAGACTTTTTTTAAGGCACGTGACATTTTTTTAATTAAAAATAACCTAAATATTTTTTTTTTTAAAATCTCGTTAGCGAAAATGACATATTTGCACCATTTTGTAACGGTAGTGAGATATATTTGCACTCATTTTCAGAATGACAGAGATATATACATCATTTTCAGAATTTAAAGCGTATATCTACTCTAAATCGCAAAATTAACGAGTATATTTGCACCTTTGCCCTAAAAAAAGTTACTTGTACATAGCCTTTAGAAGAAAGAGCAATAACAACACCAACAAAATAATGCCATAATCAACGCACAAAAGTACGGGTAATAATAAAAATTGAAGAATACGAAACAACTAAGGTAGTTCTAATACTACTAGTGATGACTCAACCATGTTATCTGAGGATGTCTGCAAGAAACCTTTTCTTTTGTTTTTTCACGGAACCTGCACAGCATATTCCTCTGACTTTTTTTGAGACAAAAGAGGACAAATTGACTAAGCTACAGAAATTTTATGAGGGTGTCTTTAATTTTTAACTACCATCATTGTGATGATAATGATGGGAGTTGAGAATTGGAAAGTTTATGCAGAATTTATTTCCTCTTTGGTGCTTGTGATTGAAGACCGTTGGATTAAATAATATTGCCAGTTCGTTGTTATTGATACAAGTGGCAAAAGGAAATGTTTTTGCACTCTTGTTGTCTTGAATCTTTGCCAATTTGTGATTTATTCCCCTTACTTTTGATTGAAAGCAAAGTTTCCCTTTAAAAATGTTAAGAGTCAAATTCAACCCTTCAATTTACTGAATTTATATAATGTCAATAATATGCAATAGAGAATATATGTTTTTTAAAAAGTTTCAGCCTTCATTTAATGTACTTGAAATTCCGTTTATTCAGTAATATGGTGATTTTTGTTTAATCATCTGATAACCGAAACTCACTAACCCAACTAATTCAGATTCACGCCACGTAGGACCATTTAGGGGTAAACGCTCCCAATTAGAAAATTCTCCATTACCATGGCTCGAATTCGAGATCTCAATTACGAGCAAAGGGATCCTATCTATCCTGCCGCATCCCTTGGTAGTATAATATGATATCGTATTGATGATTTTATCATTTCTTAATTTTAGTATCGGCATCATTTGTGATTTTTTTTTTTTTTTTTTTTTTTTTTGCTTTTGCATACACCTCTGAAACCATCCAATGTATGAGAGGACATTTGATTATATTAAGGGAGTGCTTCCTCCTTAAATGGATCTTACGTAGCGTAAATCTAAATTAATCGAGACTCCAATACAAATATCAGACATCAGAGGAGAAACAAAAAAAATTACTTTGACCAAGTTTCGCTTTCTTCGATCAGAATTTTACATTGTTATTAAATGAGAAAGATAGGAAAACATAGTAATGATGCAACTTTTTAACTCTCATACTTGATTTTAACAAAAGGAATATAAGAAGAGCTAGCGAACAAATTGTGATGATTTAAGATAACCAACCTAGAATACATAGATGAAATAATAAAATTTTATAAATTGAGAAAACTTTAGCATCTGCAGGCTATAGAAACGGTTGGAAAGAGTGCACGCATATGGGGCTCTAAAAGTTCATTAGGACAAATACAATAATTTTAGTAATTAATGTTCAACCTATTTTCTACTATATAAGTATACGTAACTTTCATTATACGTGTTTTTTTTTTTTTTCTATTGAACAACAAAACGTGACTTGCTATCGATTAGTAATCCAATTGCAGTTCTTTTTAGCATAGATTTACATATTCATTCAGAGGCCTTCTTGTCGTTGACACAATATATATATTCGTAAATCGCAATTTCACCGTTTCGAATTTTAGAGCCTTTTGTTAAGTTAGTTTGTTTGCCGCAATTCCCAATAATTTAATGTTTAAAAGGCAACGTATATACAACCTTTTTCACAACTTAATTAATCATGACATTCTCGACTATCTTAACTCATAGATATTCAAAGTCTTCTTGAGAATCTATTGAAGTAATTAAGATATTCAAAGACTCCCGGAGAATCTACTAAGTAAAGGTTCATGATTGTAATCATAGCTAAGTAAAGTTGCATTGAACTTTCTCTGTTTGTTATGATAAATGAGTTGGCCCTTTTGTCTCAAGTAAATTCCTTTTCTGATCATTATGTGTTCACTAATTAATACTTTTAGTGACAAAAGTCGCAAATTAAAAAGGAACATAAAGGCTCCATTGCGTCCACTACAATCCATGCTCCTCTTTTCTCCCCAACCCCTTCACTAAAAACACGACATTTATTAAGGAAAAGGAAAGGATGACTTTGGAGCGATAAAGTTGCTACTTTCATAAGTTAGGACAACAACGTTGGAAAACATGATAAAAAGGAAATATTTAATTAATATTATTAAATTGCTACTATTGGAGGGTGTTTGGCTAAGCTTATAAGTTGGTCATACTGACTTATAAACACCTTTTAGCTTATTTATGTATTTGGGTAAACACTAAAGTTCTTATCCCCAATTTATGGCTTTTCAGCGTATAAGCATTTTACTATTTTATCCTAGTATTTTAACTAATTCCCAAAATATCTTTCCCAAAACAAAACTCCTAACTTCCTCGATCTTCACTTCGTATCTGTCCTTTCTCCTTTTCTTTGACGGATACTTTTAAATTTATAATTTTTTTGCAAAAAATTAAGGTATTTTAGTCATTCTAACAAAAAATAGCTTACCAACAGTTTTTTTACCATACAAATCAACTGCTTATTAATAGTTTACGCACTTCTATCCAAACACGTAACTGTTTATTTATAAAATTCGTTTAAACATTTCAACATGCTTTCAACACTTGAAGCTTATCAACTATTTACAATCAATTAACTCAAAATGGGTCTTAGCAAGATGGCTAAAATGACAATTCATCTTCTTCTTTTTTTCAAACTTTTTTAGTACATCAGAGGAAGGGGAAGGAGATGCTGGACTTGCCCAAAAAATTTGTCAGAGGCTTTTGTGTTCTCCAAACTGACTTCTGTTGGGCCGTCAACATTGATAACTCTGGAAGGTAAAATAAGAAACTCAACTATTTCCCTTATCAACAAGCCTGCTACTTTCTATCCAATAAAATAAATTTGACTAGGCAACCAACAATTTTGTTTACTCAATTTTACAGAATGAAAGGAGATTCAATTGCATTAGCAACAAGCAAGTTGAACAAGACTAGATGGTCGTCCAAATTTGTTTAGCAGGAACATAATCAACTAACTAAGGAATAATGTAAGTTGATGGTCATCTTAACTCTAACCAATGTTGATGTATACGCGCGTTAAGATGTTTTTGTGTGTGTATTATATATATGTGTGTTTTCCTATTGAAGATCATTAGCTAACACAAATTTGTTCCATCCTTAAATTGTTGAACACAGTTATCCTCAAGCGTTTCCATCTTGTAAAATTCATGTCACGAAATTTACTTTCAGGGTACATTACTCTCACCTCAAGACCTTTATAATTGTGTAAATTCTCTTTGTTCTCTAATTTCTCTCTCTCCCTTGAACTCAATTGCTTGAGTATTTTTTCGTTGTATGTACCTGTGGGAATAAAGAACCGCTCAAGTTCAGGTTGACGTCTGAGTCCTCTACCTTTTTCCGGCCAATGTATAATGGTCCACTCTCTCCGGCGAGTCGAATAGCTTCACGCATATTTGGTGGAGGCAAATCTCTTTGTATTAATGCTGCTTCTTCTTCTTGCTCTTCTTGCAATATTAATGGTTAAACTTTGTTGTTCTTCTTCTTGTACTAAACATACTGCTTCTTCTTGTTGTTCTTGTAATGTAACAATAATAAGTTTATTGAATAGCTTATGCTCTTCTTTTGCTGCTCCTCCTTAATTAATGTGTTTTTTAATTCTACAGGTTAACATGATACCACCGCATATCAATCATAAATCTATCACCCTTTACGACAAACAATTATATATATAGCAGAAAGAGGATTAACTATCTTCATTGAAGAACGAAATCAAAGGCTCGAAAGCAAACAACGAAGTCTAAAGGTTAAACATTAGGAACATATTTACTACTAGCATAAAAGATTGTTGATAGCATCTAGTAATGTATATTGCAACTCTATCACAACAATATGGGCACTTAAAAACATCAGCTTCACTCAAATGCCCAAGCATTCTCCCTCCTAACCTCCTCCTCTTCCTCAGGTGTGTAGTCATTCTTGATGTTAAAAATCTGGCGGATCTCCTCCGGAGTCTTCCCTTTGATCATGTCTGCCACAGCCTGACAAGTGAGATCAAGCAAGCTCTTTATGTTCAAATAGTTAGCAGCCAGAATAAGATCAAAGAGAGTGCCCTGATCAACTTTGACGAAGTCAGCATCAAAGTTCTTGAGATCATCCTCAGAAGCCTTGTCGTCAGTCTTAGCAGCAGCATCAACATGGCGCTTACAATACTCAATCACCTTGGCTAAGATCTTGCTGGTAACATTAGGAAGAGGGATGGCGGTGTTGGCACAATCATCCTCGATCATGTGCTTGATGGTCTGCGATTCCAAAGCCACAGACTCTTCCACCTCGAATGTCTCGCCATCGGAACTATTCAACACGATTTTCTTTGAAGAAGACATAGTCGATGATCAAGCAAAAAGCAAACCTAGAATTCCAAACAAGAGAAACAAAGAGAACAAAAGTATTTTATATTAATTTACTCAGAAACTCTTTGAATGCTCTCTACAATTATTGCTTCTATACCAAAACAACACCCCTATTTATAATAGTATGAAACCTGCTTTAACTCAAAATAGGAAAACATATTCTATATGAATTTGACTACAAATTCTAACTAGACATGAATTAAATAAACTTATAAATACCAAATCCTAAAATTTGGGTTTCCTACTTCAACTTTGAATTATTCTACCAATTAACACGTCCAATTTCTTTGCAAATGCTACGTCAAATAAATTATATCTATAGAGTTTTTCCTCTTTCTCTCATCCATTCTTGCTATACTCTTATGTTGGTTTGAGAGGTCGAAGCTGCCAGCATGATCTGGTAAGAATATCTGAAGTTCGAATCGCACAAGCATCTGCCAACTTTAATTTGAACATACAAGTCTGAAGTTAGGATTTGCAACTTCAATTCAGAAGGTCTGAAATAAATTTTGAAACGGCTAAATATTAAATATTTTTTAATTTTTAACTATGTCTTAAATATTGGTCCTCCAAGCTGTTATCTATGCACTTGTCCCCTATACTGTTAAAGGCTTTTGGTTCCTCTAAACTGACTTCTGTAATTGGGCAGTCAACATTGACTACTCTGAAATGTAAAATAAGAACCCCAACTATTTTCCTAATATCAACAAGCCTGCTAATTTCTACCCAATATAATACGAGTAAATTTTCAAAAAATTACGCGGATTGCACTTCATATGGACTGGTCTTTAATTTTGTCCCCCAAATCGGTGGTCTTTAATTTTTGTCCCTACTTTTCATTTGATGGAAATTTTGTGGGCTAAAGTACGCGCATAAATCAGAGATTCCGGTTAGAACTCCAGCAGAGTAAAAAAAAAAAAAAAAAATTCACAAGGCAGGATTTTCATAGAAACTATGCCTATTTGGGGTAAAGTTATGCCTTAAGGCATAACTTCTATATAGAAACTATGCCTTAAGACATAACTTCTATATAGAAACTATAAATACCTTAAGGCATAGTTCTATAGGATAACTTAATTTCTACGGAGCTATGCCTTAAGGCATAACTTTACCCCTAATAGGCATAGTTTGCTATAAACCCTTGCCTTGCATTTTTTTTTTTTAATCTGTTGGGATATTACAGAATTATAACTTTATCCCCAATAGGCATAAGATCTTATATCTCGTATTTTGTACGTTGGAACATTTTAAGTTAGTTGCGACAAGTTAGCGACAAGGCCATTCTCCGACTTTGTTTGACTTTGTTTTAAGGTACAAGTCGTTTATGATTGTATTGGTAGGGAATATTAAGGAATTTGGGGTTAAAAGTGAACTATGAAAAGTTAGACATTTCATGAAAATTAAGGGCTAGAAGTGAAATAAATATTTCATGACAATGGCCATAAGTGGCGTCCAAATGGGATGTGGGCCATAATCACGTATTAATTATATAAGTAGTATAAGGTGACAATTAAATCATCTTCATCATTTGTCACCCCTTAGAAATTTCAAGAAGCATGGAGAAAGAAGGGAGAGACCATTCGGCCAAGCCATGGCCGAAAATGGTGCCCAAGCAATGATCAACAAGAAATTTTTTTCTTCTAGCTTTCCTACTAATTGGAAGGCCATCGTTAACGTGGAGTAGTTGTTGGGACAAGAAAACCATTCGTTGTTGTAATTCGTCAACTCTAGCCGAGGGAGAAGTAAGTGGAAGGTAAGATTTAATTCTCTTTGCATGTCTTATAGGTGGTTGTGCATGGTTTGTGTATGTTGTGGAGTGCGGAAACGAATGAAATTCATGAAATTGTGGTCTTGTTGTTGTGGCCGTGTGTATGTGGTGTTGAATAAGAGTGAAGAAGGTAAGGTTCAAATTGGAGTTATAGTCGTTTGTGGTTTGTTATGGAAGTTAATGTGAATTAAATGTAGTTTCTTGTATCTATGAAAATCATTGATGTTGTTTATATGGTTGTTGGTATTGTTGTTGAAGATTTGGCCTAGTCGAATTCTCGGGGATGTTGAATTTATAGGGGACATGCTGCCCAAATTTCCGTAGATAAAGTGATGGCTTAGAATTGAATTCTTCAGTGCTCGTGACTAATGTTCGATGCCTAATGATGTTGTTGTAGATTTTGAGAAGCTGAGGCGTAAGCTTGACTAGTGTAGGAAGCGGACGAGGTATGTAAAGCTTATCCTTCTTTTCTTTTGGCATGTCCTAGACGTAAGTAAGTTATGATATGTTATGAGCCTTGGGGGTAACTCTATTCTTAAAAATCCGAACATGTTTACGATTCTTGATTACTCCTTGTTGTTGACATTCTTCATATGGTCGGACTATGGTCCTTAAGTCCTATGTACGATTGAATTTCAAACGTTGTATACAAGTTTTGTTCTTAAAAGGGTCTATGTCTAAAAATGTCCGTAACTTTCATAGACAAAACCGGATTGCTTTGATATGCTCGCAAATGATTCTGTAACGTTTAAGGCCCGTAACTTTCACAGGCGGGCTCGGATTGATTTGGTATACGATTATGATCCCTACGGTCCTTTGATATGCTTACGATGTTTGATATGTCTCCGAGTGATGTCCGAAAGATATTTGATACGATGATTTGTCTACTTATCTATTGAGTCTGAAATGATGATTTATGTGTATGTGGTTACTTACTACTCTGCTCGTGCATGGTCGTACATCTTTCATTGAGTCCCGGGCCAGGACATGTTTTCGTGCGCGGCTTTTGATATATTATTTGAGAGTCCCTCGATGATAGGCGGGACACGCTATGTATATGATGACATGATTTTATTTCGAGTCCCTCATTAGAGGCGGGACACGCTATTCACCGAGTCCCTTTGGAGGGCGGGACACCTATATGTATATATATGATGGTGACATGATCTTACATTTACCGACTAGAGGGCGGGACAATGTATATGATGATTTTACTTATCGAGTCCCTCGCTAGAGGGCGGGCCACGTATGTATATGCGCATATGTATATGATGATTATTTACTCATGTCTCTAATTGATAAATCGGATATGATATGGATATGCACAAATTATGTTTCAAAGGTAAGTCTTGTGATTTACGGTTTTTGTACTAAGGTCTATTTACTATGTTTCATGCTTTACATGCTCGGTACATATTCCGTGACCCCTTTCTTGAACAAATTAATGCCACGCGTGTTACAACGTTAGCGAGAAGATATTCAATTGGTCTTTATTTAATTTTTGGCATCATGTTCTGTGTTAGAGACTTTTAATCACGTGTGCAATATGTTTTTGTAAGCGGCTCATAAGCGATGTACCTATGCATTATAGAACTCAATGATTTCTTATGAGTACGGATCTTATTTGATTCGGAAAAAAACGAGGATCATGTTTTGTTGGAAAAATGTTCATTATGCATTCATGTTATGATTTAAGGGCCCAAAACTTCCAAGAAAGGTCGGGTGCCCATCACGCCCTATTAGAAATTAGGGTGTGACATAATTTGCTATGAAATCTTGTCTTGCAAATTTTTTTTTTTTTTTTTTACTTTGGGTTCGAAAGTCGGGAAGTTTTTTTGCCAAATGACAAAAATTAAAGACCAACAATTTGAGGAGCAAAAATTAAAGACCACCCCGAAATAAGGTCATTCCTGCGGATTGCCCGTAAATTTTAGGCAACCAAATATTTCTTTATTTAATTTTACAGAATGAAAAGAGGAGATTCAATTGCATTTGCAACAAGCAAGTCGAACAAAACTTCATGGTTGTCCAAATTTGTTTAGGAACATAATCAACGAAGGAATAAATTATTCCTAATAATGTATTTTGCTGTTCATTTTAATTCTCACCAATGGTAATGTATAAGACATTTTTGTGTGTATTATGTATATGTGCGTTTTCCTATTGCTATTGATCACTAGACTTCTTTTTCAGAAAACATTCATATCAAACACAACTACGTATCCTCTTAACAGCACGTTTTTGCAATGGAAGTACCTAAATTTCATATCCAAACAAATGTAACAGAAGGTTCAGTACTATTGTGAAGGGTAAAAGACCAAATACCATTAATAAATTAATAATTAATGAATTATACATCAATCATAAGCAGTTGGGCCACGTTATATATATGAATTTTCTACATCTATTACACTTGATTGTCACAAATTCACGATAATATTTGGAGGATTTATGATGCTGTAAGTATTTCTATATACGTTTATTATTAGGAACATAAAATAGAACAGGGATATTAAATAATTGAAGACTTGGTTCTTCTCAACCAAGTTGCTTTCTTGGCATCTGCATTGTAAATGTGAACACGTGAAGAACATATATGGATATTGCCATCTAATATAATCATATAAATGAAATAGATTTTAAAACAGAAATAGAATGAAGTAGATAAGGTATAATTGAAAAGGCTATGCGTTAAGCACATAATTCAAATGAAAAAAAACACATAATTAAAGTATACTTCGCTCTTTACTATATTCACTTTTGTATGATTATTTTTTTTTAATTAACCACAGTCCGACGGGCGTCGCGTGGGTACGTTACTAGTTATTTTATATTGATAAGTTAACTATCAAGTTGCAGAAATAGGATCATCCTTTATCATTCTGAAGTTGCACTAATTTTCTTTTAATTTTGTTTTATACCTAGCTAATTGATATGACCCTACTTGGCACACTTCATTTTAAGACTTACATCTAAGGCCAAGATATGAAACTTCAAGCTCTACAAGCGGCATGGATGATAAGGATGGTGTTGAAGGCCTTTGGAGGCCCAAAAAAGCTGTGATAGGGCCTATGATGTGTGGGAGGTGGCTTAGGCGAGGCTTGAAGATAAGGCTACAAGAAAGAAGGCCGACACTCAAAGTGGCTAGAAGCGCAAAAAGGACGTGGCCAAAATGCAAAAGTGGCTAAATATGCAAATGGTCGCAATTGCAAGCTTTGAGGATGGGATGATGGCTATTTGTGCAAGGGAGAGACATTTCGGATTCCAAGCCAACATCCAACGAGTCAAACAAGGCCCTTGCCTCATTAACGACATATTTGTAATAACTTAGTCTTCTTTATTCTAGGAGTATAAATACTAGACTTATCCATTTTCTTCACTTAGACTTTGATGATGAATATTTGAGAGATACTCATATTTTGAGTGATAGATTGTTAGGTAGATTCTAGGGCTATTTTAGTCAATATGATGGTGGAATCCTTTGGTTGGTTGAACCTTTATTTTTCCAATGAATTCATGAAGATTGTTCATTTGTGGATTTCAAGTGAACTTCTTGCCTTGATTATATACTTTGGTTCTTTGTGGATTCGAGTTCATATTAGAAGGATTTAGGTTTAATATATAGGTTTGAATATAGAATTCTACCATTTGGGTCAAGAAGTATTTATCTCTATTTCTCATCCCTTTTCTTCATATCCTTTAATCTTCCGCGTTTGAATTGATTTGGCTTCATCCCCAAATCGATTCGTATCATTTGGTATCAGAGCAAGGTAGAGGAATCATTCCATTGATTCTTCAATCCTTGATTGAACAAAAAAAAAATCAAAAATTACAAAAAAAAATTCGAAAATTTGTGTTGTGGTTGGAATTGTGCGGATTTGAGGTTGAATTCAAGTTTGTTGCTATCAAAAACCTCTATATTCGAAGTTTCAAGTGATTCGGTTGAGTTTTGGAAAATCACCATTGAAGACCTTCAAGCTTTTTGAAGAACTCCAAATAGGTCTTGGTGATTGAGGTTAATTATTATTGGGCTTTGTTCTCTAGGTGAAAGAGAGTCTAGATTTGAAATTTGGTGCAAGAATGAGTTGATTTGAAGGGTCTATGAAAATTGGGTGTTCTAAGTGTTCTTGAGGACATTCATAGATTCATAGTGAAAAAGAAAGCAAAAAGGAAGGTTTGATCCTCAAAAATCAAGTACAAAATTTGAAAAGTGTTTTTGTAGCCCAAAAAGGAAAATACTAGGTTTTAGTTTGCCAAGTACAAGGAATATTCAGAAAAGCATCTATTTTTTTGGAAGATCCCAAGGAAAATTTGATGTCACCAAGTTTCAGTGGAACGTGACAGGTAATCTTCAATCGGTTGGGTGGTGCTACCTTGGAAGAAGATCCTTAAATACGAGTCTCGTATTTCATAACGCGCGTGTTGACGAGGTTAAAATTTTGGGTATATTTCACGTAAAAAGTGGGCTCCAAAGTTACGAGTCGCGAGATCCTTTCCGTATGAATCACGGTCGAAATCGGTGTTGGCTTCGTCCGGAATCACGGTGAAGTGTCATTTCGCTTGACGAACATTTAAGGATTGCTTTTGACTCAAACTTCCATAGGGAACAAAAAAAAAGTTTCATTTCTTTGATTCTCCAAAGCTAATTAACAACTAGTAATCATTCTTACATGTTGTTAACTAGTTCTTGAGTCCGACTTTCATTTCGTGCCAATTTTTTTCAAGCTTTTCTCGTTTTAACATCGTTGAATCTTCTTGGCTCAAGTCCTTTTGCTTTATCGAGTCGTCAAGAATCTATTCCTCCACAAAGGTTAGCAATCTTGTGAATTGATTTGGACTAAAAAAGTTCTTGACCAACCTTGGAAGAAGCTTAGGTTGAGAGGTAAGCTTGAGTGCAAATACGAGTGACATGAGGAACCTTTGCTACTAATCTTGTTTGCTCGTTTTGTAGGTACACAAAGAGGAGACATAAGGAGAAGGAGAGATAAGGATGTCATCCATAGCTTCGAATTCTTGTGGAGATGATTTTGAAGGTTATGCCTCTAGCAATGGAGGATATGACTATGAGGGTGACGGAGGCTATGAGGGAGTTGACTAGAGGTATGACCATGATGGTGGGCATCACTATTCCTATAATGAATATGATGGAGATGGTGCTCATATATCGAATGAAGAATATGGTCGATATGATCACAACCCGTATGAGGGTGAAGAATACTACTCCGAGGACAATTGTGAGGCAACACCTCATGAGGCTTATGAAGAAGAAGGAGTAGATGAGTATGACGAAGAGTCCTATGGTGGATACGAGCATGAAGAGTCTCATCCTACACACCATGGACATGGGGAAGAATTGAGGTATGCTCATTCCTCACAATTTTGATATGAACCAATTAGTGGGAATTTGCAAGAATGGGAAGAATGTGGTGATGATGAGCCTAGTGGCTATACACTTCATGGTGAATATTTTTGTGAAGATAATGGGATTGCATATAATTCTTATGAGGGGTCTTCTAGCAAAAATTCACATACATCGCCTTGTAATACTTCCTATTCAAAGCAAAATGGTATAAGTGTGTGGATTGGTCCAAGTAGGAGTAGTCCGAGGAGGAGAAGAGAGTATACATTTCCTACTTCAAGAAATACAATGAACCATGCTTCTTATCCTAGAACGAATGTGCCATGTTCTCATGGTTATGGTGTGGATGCTAGGAGGGGAATGTTGATAGGTGAAGGAAGTAGAGGGAATGTAAGATCTCAAGCATGGAATGAACCCAAAGAAGAAACAAGCACAAGTGGTGGGTTCAAGGAGATAAGAGAACACTTCAAGTGCATAGGAGATAATATAAAAGGGGCAAAAGAAAACCTCAAGGAACTGACGGAGCTACTTCTCCAAATGCAAGAACAAGTCCACAAGGCCGAACAAAATGTGAGAGAAAAGATTAAGAGAAGTAAGGGAGTGAAAAATGACAACTCTAGAGAGGAAAAAGGAGAGGATGCGAGGGAGTTGTCACAACCTTTATCTAACCCTTGTGACTTTTCTTTCTTCTCTAGTGGTCTTAATGATAGTGCAGGTATTCTCGGAAGCAAACCTAATGATGACCCTCAACCTCTGAAGGTTATTGAGGTGGTTGAGAGCTTCTCGAAGGAGCGAACGAGCTCCAAAGTTAAAACCCAAGGCAAAGGAGATGAATGTGAACTTCAAGGTAAAATAGCTAACCTTAACACCACAAATGATGTGATTGATCATGTTGTTAAAGTGAGTATAAATGGTAGCTTGTCCTTAATTGAGCTTAATGAGTCTTTGCCTTGTGATGAGCTTAGTGCTATTGTGACAATTGACAATGTGTTTGATATGGGTGATCTAACACTAGTAGATCCGATTGATGACTATCTTGGCTCTTCTTTTGAGTTCAAGTTGTTTCCACCTAGTGTTGATTCCTATGATTTGCATGTTAGTACATTGTCATGTGAAATAATAGCTCACCCACTAGTTGATCCTAGCGATGACCGAGTTGATTCTTCTTGGAAGATCGATTTGCGTCCAACTAGTGTGGATACTTGTGTTGATGAATTTGTTTGCTATGAAAATCCACTATTTGAGGAACCTTGTGATGTGCTTAATGACCCTTAATTTATTGATGATATTGATGTAATTGATCATGTGAATAGTCATGTATCTAGTGGGAAGTTTGGTAATGTTGCAAATGTAGTGTCCTTTGGAGACTACAAGGTATTTAGTAACCCACTATGGGATGATGATGGGCTTGGTCTTGATGACAAGCATGGGGTGGTTGAAGTTGTTGACACCATTCCCGATGACGAAAAGTCCTTCTTGAGGGTTTGTGACCCACTTGATGGACTAACGTCGAATTTTAGAATGGCTTCTGAAAGTGAAGAGTGTAAGAAGGGGAGTGACTTACATGAAAAAGAGCACACTTTTTGGAAGGACTATGCTAGATCTCCTAACCTAAGGGATGGGGAGATGCAATTTCTAGCTTGGCGTAGGTTAGATAGCCCTTTCCCTTATAATGGAAACCTTCCCTTGAAGGAAAATGACATGATAGTTGGGGAAGGATGTTTTGAAAAAAAAAGGTGAAACTGGTTTGCAAATTGTCACGTCTTCCATGAGTGTTCCAAATAGTAGTAGCTTGCTTGAACTTGTGCTTGAACCCCATAACGAGTCAATACTTGAGGTCACTTTAGTTGAAGAAGTTGTTTTGTGTGACACCTTTCTTTATTACCTATTTGCCTATGATAAACTTTGGGATGATGCGCATGTGTATGTTTTAGGTGCCTCTTATGTGAAGGGAGACTCTTAAAGGGTAAATGATTGTGTCCTTGACCATACTAGGCGGGTAATCTATCCATTTGATCCGGGTGACACCTTGTGTGATTTGAGAGCACTATCTTGGGAGAGCCCTTGTTTGAAAAATGAGAGTGTCCTTGTTTGGACATTGTGCTACATGTCAAATAGAACTGATGTAGAGTTGCATACTTCGTATTTTGAATCCACTAGTTTTATTATTTTATCCTCATGTCATGAACCTTGGAGGTATCAACTTCTTGATACCTCATGTGTGCAATTGTTATCCACGATTGTCATTGATGTGTGGTTATACCACAAATTTTTTCATCCTTGGCATAACTATGTGATTATGGTTTTGTGTGCTAACCCTCAATCTTTGAGGAGTATGTTTTCGTATGTCTTCCCTTGGATTTTGCTAGGTTCGGATTCGAGGACGAATCCTTTTGAAGAAGGGGAGGATGATATGACCCTACTTGGCACACCCATTTCAAGACTTACATCCAAGGCCAAGAAATGGAACTTCAAGCTCTACAAGCGACATGGATGATAAGGATGGTGTTGAAGGCCTTTGGAGGTCCATACAAGCCCCACAATGAGGCCTATGATGTGTGGGAGGTGGCTTGGGCGAGGCTTGAAGATAAGACTACAAGAAAGAAGGCCGACACTCAAAGTGGCTAGAAGCACAAAAAGGATAGAAATGCAAAAGTGGCCAAACATGCAAAGAAGGGACATACATGCAAATGGTCGCAATTGCAAGCTTTGAGGATGGGATAATGACTATTTGTGCAAGTGAGAGACATTTCGGATTCCAAGCCAACATCCAACTAGCCAAACAAGGCCCTTGCCTCATTAATGCCATTTTTGCAATAACTTAGTCTTCTTTAGTCTAGGATTATAAATACTAGACTTAGCCATTTTCTTCACTTAGATTTTGATGATGAATATTTGAGAGATACTCATATTTTGAGTGATAGATTGTTAGGTAGATTTTAGGGCTATTTTAGTCAATATGATGGTGGAATCCATTGTTGGTTGGTGAACCTTTTATTTCCAATGAATTCATGAAGATTGTTCATTTGTGGATTTCAAGTGAACTTCTTGCCTTGATTCATATTGCTTTGGTTCTTGTGGATTCGAGTTCATATTAGAAGGATTTAGGTTTAATATACCTAGGTTTGTCTATAGAATTCTACCATTTGGGTCAAGTATTTATCTCTATCTCTCATCCCTTTTCTTCGTATCCTTTAATTTTTCGCGTTTGAATTGATTTGGCTTCATCCCCAAATCGATTCATATCACTAATACATGCTTTAATAATATATTTGTGATTTTTATAAGTTTTCATAGTTGACATGGGTTGCACGTGAAACGCACGTGTCATGAATTGGATGCACGTGTGTGATGCATGAAGAAACTATTTTTATTGGATAAATTTTAGACCTCTTATTAAGGTATGTCTTTAAGCTACCAATTATAATGAGCCGCCCATGGTTGAAGTAGGCAATGGAATATGTTTTTTGATTTTTCTAAGGCCATAGCACACTATACAAGAAATGTATAGGAAGATGTAGCTACAATACAACAAACTTTCAACAGCATACAACGTATAACTAGTATAACCATAATCTTACATCAATAAAAGAGGAGAAACAGATGCAGAATCGGGGAACCTATACTCAAAACATAGGAGCTACAAAGCAATCCAACATAATAAGTGTACTAGTATAGGCTCAAGAGAGTCAAGAGATGAGATTCTATACAATCGGAGCTCAAATCGATGAAACTGACGATGTTTGTGCAGACAACCAGTGTCAGTTAAACCAGCAAGATAAGGAATTTTTCACACTAGATACATCGATGAGGAAGAGAAATCATAAAGAAAGGAGCTGAATCTTACCTGCGAAGACCAACGTAGCGTATATTCCACAAATTCTCAACTATTTTAATGCGATCGCCAGAGAAGTTTTCACTGACAATAAGTGTGAGATTGGAGCAAAATTAGGGATTTCATTTGCTTACTTTCCTTTTTACTTTTCAGTACTTTCCTTTTTGCCGTTGGACCCTTATTTTTTCTAATTATATAAAATAGCCCCCATTTGGGACTCAAATGAATCTTTTAAAAAAAAAAAAAAAAAAAAAACAATAATACTACGCTAAAAAATGTGGTATATTGGTGAAAAATTTATGCAAGCTCGTGCACATTGTCCATAGTAAGTTTTAGGTACAACATTCTAAAGTATATACTCTTCACTTTATTTGACTTGATTTCAAGTACGAGGATCAAATTAATTAGTTTTCGTTATGAATTTGACATAGAATCTTCAATTTTTATGTAAAAAGTACTACAAGTCATAACAGTTAACAATTCAAAATATTTAGAAAGTATTTTCAAAATCCTGGTAAAAAAACAAGAGTCTTATGACTTCCTAAATAATAACTAGGACATATAAAATAGAACAATGTTATAAAATAATTGAAGAGTTGGTGCTTCTAAACAAAGTTGCTTTCGAGGCATCTGCATTGTAAATGTGAACACGTGAAGACATATATAGATATTTCCATCTAATATAATCATATAAATGAAATAGATTTTCACACAAAAATAGAAATGAAGTAGATAAGGTGTAATTGAAAAGCCTATACGTTAAGCACATAATTCAAACGAAAATAAAAAACATAAATAAAGTATATTTCGCTCTTTACTATATTCATTTATGCATGATTATTATTTTTAATTAACTAAAGTTCAACGGGCATCCCGTGGGTACGATACTAGTTATTTTATTTTCATAAGTTTAACTATCAAGTTCTTTGAAATAGAATCATCCTTTATCATTTCGAGGTTGCGCTAATTTTCTTTTAATTTTGTTTTATACCTAGATAATACATGCTTTAATAATATATTTTTGATTTTTATAAGGTTCATAATTGACACAAGATGCATGTGGAATGCAAGGTTGCACGTGCCATGAATTGGATGCATGTGCGATGCATACAGAAACTAATTTTATTGGATAAATTTTAGACCACTCATTAAGGTTTGTCTTTAGGCTACCAATTCTATTGAGCCGCCCATGGTTGAAGTAGGCAATGGAATATGTTTTGTGATTTTGCTAAGGCCATAGCAAACTATACAAGAAATGTATTTTTACACCATTCCAATAATTAAATGCATGACAAAGTACTTCTATATAAACTGTTATCAATTAATCGTACTTAATTAATTCACGTTCTTATCTGCAAATTAAAAACACTATTTAATATTTTTTTCTTGGATTTTTTTTGGGGGGGGGGGGGGCAGCAATCATTCTAAAAGATCAAATTAGTAAGTTGGAGTTTCTTTGGAACTAGGAATGCATGTACAACATGCGCAGGAAGATTCAGCTACAATACAATAGGCTTTCAACAGTTTACAACACATAACTGGTATAATCGTAAGTTTACACCAACAAAACAGGAGAGACAGATGCAGAATCGGGGAACATATACTCAAACCACAGGAGGTACAAAGCAATCCAACATAATATGTGTACGAGTACAGGTGTAAGAGAGTCAAGAGATGAGATTCTACACAATCGGAAATCAAATCGATGAAAATGACGATGTTTAGAACCGTAGTCAGAACTTAAACCAAAAAGATAAGGAATTTTTTCACAGTGGATACATCGATGATGTAGAGAAATCATGAAGAAAGGAGCTGAAGCTTACCTGCGAAGACCAACGGAGGTAGATTCCATAGATTCTCAGCTATTTTAATGCAATCGCCAGAGAAGTTTTCACCGACAACAAATGCGAGATAGGAACAAAATTAGAGATTTCATTTGCCTACTTTCCTTTTTTACTTTCGAGTACTTCTTTTTTTTTTTTGCTGTTTGATCCTTTTTTTTCTGATCATATAAAATAGCCCCCATTTGGGGCTCATCTTAATCTTAAAAAACAAAAGAACAATAATACTACGCCAAAAAAAAAAAGTGGTATATTGGTGAAAAAAAAATTATGCAAGCTCATGCGCATTTTCCATGGTACATTTAGGTACAACGTTCTAAAGTATATACTCTTCACTTTATTTGACTTGATTTCAAGTACGAGAATCAAATTAATTAGTTTTCCATATGAATTTGACATCGAATCTGCAATTTAAAAAAAAAATATACATATTTAGAAAATATGTAAAAAGTACTATAAGTCATAACAGTTAACAATTCAAAATATTTAAAAATAGCTTTAAAATCCTGGTAAAAAAAGCATCTTTTGACTTTCTAAATAATAACTAGAACAGGGGTATTAAATAATTGAATAGTTGGTGCTTCTAAATCAAGTTGCTTTCTTGGCATTTGCATTGTGAATGTGAACACGTGAAGAACATATATGGATATTTCCATGTAATATAATCATATAAATAAATGAAGTAGATTTTCAAACAAAAATAGAAATGAAGTAGATGAGGTGTAATTGAAAAGGCTATGCGTTAAGCACATAATTCAAACGAAAAAAAAAAAACGTAAATAAAGTATACTTCGCTCTTTGCTATATCCTTTATCATTCTGAGGGTGCACTAATTTTCATTTAATTTTATTTTATACCTAGCTAATACATGCTTTAATAATATATTTGTGATTTTTATAAGTTTTCATAATTGACACAGGATGCACGTGGAATGCACGTGCGATGCATGCAGAAACTAGTTTTATTGGATAAATTTTAGACCTCTTATTAAGGTTTGTCTTTAGGCTACCAATTCTATTGAGCTGCCCATGGTTGAAGTAGGTAATGGAATATGTTTTGTTGTTTTTCTTAGGTCATAGCAAACTATATATACAAGAAGTTTGTTTTTACACCGTTAATTAATGCATGACAAAGTACTTCTATATAAATTGTTATCAATTAATCGTACTTAATTAGTTCACATTCTTATCTGTAAATTAAAAACAGTGTACATGAACATGAATAATTGTTTTTTTTTTTTAGACGAGAGTGGGGGCTCAACAATCATTCTAAAAGATCAACTTAGTAAGTTGGAGTTTCTTTGGAACTAGGAATGCATGTACAACAAGCACAGGAAGATGTAGCTACAATAGAATAGGTTTTCAACAACATACAACTTATAACTGGTATAATCGTAAGCTTACATCAACAAAAGAGGAGAGACAGATGCAGAATCGGGGAACATATGCACAAGAGGTACAAAGCAATCCAACATAATATGTGCACGAGTACAGGTGCAAGAGAGTCAAGAGATGAGATTCTGCACAATCGGAGCTCAAATCGATGAAAATGGTGATGTTTAGAGCCATAGTTAGAAATTAAACCAGCAAGATAAGGAATTTTTTCACACAAGATACATCGATGAGGAAGAGAAATCATGAAGAAAGGAGCTGAATCTTACATGCGAAGACCAACAGAGCGTAGATTCCACAGATTCTCAGCTATTTTAATGCAATCGCCAAAGAAGTTTTCACCGACAACAAGTGCGAGATAGGAGCAAAATTAGGGATTTCATTTGCTTACTTTCCTTTTTTACTTTTCAGTACTTCTTTTTTTTTTTTTTTTTTTTTTGCTGTTGGACCTTTATTTTTTTTTTTATTATATAAAATAGCCCCCATTTGGGGCTCAAATTAATCTTAAAAAAAAAATACTACTCAAAAAAATGTGGTATATGGGTGAAAAAATTGTGCAAGCTCGTGCACATTGTTCATGGTATGTTTAGGTACAACATTCTAAAGTATATACTCTTTTCACTTTATTTGACTTGATTTCAAGTGCGAGGATCAAATTAATTAGTTTTCGGAATGAATTTGACATAGAATCTTCAATTTTTTTTTTAAAAAATAAAATAAAATTTACATATTTAGAAACAATGTAAAAAGTACTATAAGTCATAACAATTAATAATTCAAAATATTTAAAAAATATTTTCAAAATCCTGGTAAAAAAAAGCATCTTTCAACATTTTAAATAATAACTAGGACATATAAAATAGAACAAGGGTATTAAATAATTGAAGAGTTGGTGATTCTAAACCAAGTTGCTTTATTGGCATCTGCATTGAAAATGTAAACACGTGAAGAACATATACGGATATCGCCATCAAATATAATCATATAGATGAAGTAGATTTTCAAACAAAAATAAAAATAAACTGTTATCAATTAATCATAATTAATTCACATTCTTATCTGTAAATTAAAAACACTGTAAATGAACATGTGTAATTATTTTTTTTCCTTGGACGGGTTTGGGGGAAGGGGCGGGGGGGGGGGGGGAGGTGGTCAGCAATCATTCTAAAATATCAAATTTGTAAGTAGGAGTTTCTTTGGAGCTAAGTGCTCGAATCTCATCCCAATCAAAGTAAGATCAGTTAAATGTGACATCACATTCTATGAAAGCAACATAAAGATCATTGGACCCATCATTACTACAATTATACGAGTGGGCAGACTTGCCAGTTTTACCATGGAAAATTTGGTGGAGCATAATTATTATTATTTTCTTTAATTTTTAGGATTCAACAAAAGTTATTTGCGTCACTTATTGGCGCTGTATTCATGTCTAATCTAGAATTTTTTTATAAAAGATATATTTCTCATACCGATTTGATATAGCACACTAGCTATAATTACTAATGGGCATTCAAATAATTTTTCTTTGATCATACCTTTTTTTTTAAACTTTTTTTTTTTTTTTTTTTTAAACTTTAGATAGAATCATAAAACTTTGGGGAAAAAAAAATCATAAAACTTATACAGTTTATAATACTTTTATGTAACTTTGAAATACGTAAATCCCAAAGAATCCTTGGCACGGCTCTTATAAAACGAAGTTTCATCGGATAATTAATTAAAATACGGTTTATTTCATTGAATTGATTTTCAACAAAAATATTTTATGTGGAATAATTTCACTCGAAACCAAACAAAGTTGTCTCATTTTTTTTTTATTTACGGAAAAATACAAGTCTTAGAGTGTGTTTGGTACGGAGAAAAACAATGTTTGACAAAAATTAGTGACGAAAATGTTTTACTTCGGTTGATTTGTGGTTTGTGACCAAACGGTTGAATTGTTTTTGAAACGATTTTTTTTCGGTGTTTTCAAATAGGACACACAAATTCACAAAGATCTCATGGCCGAAAATGAGTGAAAATGCTTTCCTTAATGGAAGTGGAGAAAACAGGACTAAAAGAACTTCTTAAAGGAAGGAATGCCGTCAAATTCGGGTATGTTTGGATGGGGAAAATGTGTTTTGAAAATAATAAAATTTTACTTATGATCCACCGTGTTTGGGTAGTGGAAATAAGTGAAGTTTCATATTTATTTTCTCATGTTGACTAGTTGGTTGAAAATATTTTTAGAAAAATATCAGCATGCCTTGACCACACCCCAACCCTACCACCCCATACTACACCAACCCTCACACCCACCCCCACCTCGACCACCCACCCCTCCCCCCAACCACCACCTCCAGCCACTTCATCTTCACCCACTCCTACCCCACACCACCACCAACCCCACACCACTGTTCTATCCAACCGTCCCACCAACCAACCCCTCCCAAATTTTTTATTTCATATATTTTATTTAACTTTTATAAAAAATGAGAATTTTTTTCTTATCCACCCCACCACCACCCACTATCCCTCACCACCACCCACTTCCAACTACAACCCCACAATCCACCCCACATCAAATTTAACCATGCAAACTTTTCATTTTTATAAAGGTAAAATTAAGTATGAAGTAAAAAATTTGGGAGGGGGTTAAGGGGTGAGGGGCACGGGGAGGGTGTCATAGAAAACCAACAACAACAAAAAAAAAACTTTTCAAAACTTTTTCTTTTAAAAAATATTAATTTTTTTGGAGGGGTGTTTTGGGTGGGGGGTGGGTGGTGTAAAAAATCAAACAAAAAAACTTTTTAAATTTTTTTGAAGAAAAAATAATATTTCTTAGAGAGGGGTGAGGGGTTCCACGGGACGCGCGGTACACGATAAGGAACTCATTGTCCCCATTACCCCCCAACCCCTATCCCTCGACCTTCCCACACACCGCCACCCCCGAACCCCCACTCCCCACCCCACCCCGCCATCTAACCACCCTTACACCCCCACTACCCCCACCTCACCACTTAACCACCCCCGCCACCCCCACTACCCTCCCCCTCCTCCCCGCCCTTTGACTACCTAGGGATGGTATCTGAACCCTCTCACCTCCTCGCCACCACCTCTATTTCTCAACTTTGCAAAACTAGGCACTTGGTGAAAGTAGTAACTTTCAAATATAGCAACTTTACAAAAGAAATCACTTTACAAAAGCAGCAACTTCTTAAAAATACTACTTATGAAAAGTAGCTACTTTTCAAAAATAGTCATTTTGCAAAAGTAGTCACTTAAGAAAATAGTCACTTTGTAAAAGTAGTCACTTTTAGAAAATAGCCACTTGTGAAAGTAGATAATTTTAAAAAATAGTCACGTTTTGAAAGTAGCCAATTTTCATAAATAGTCATTTTGTGAAAGTAGTTACTTTTAAAAACTAATTACTTTGCAAAAGTAGCGATTTTTTAAAAGTCTCTATGATAGTATTAAAATAATCATTTTTGCAATGTTCCCTTTCTAAGATAGTGGCCACTTTTAAAAAGTGACAAAAATGGTCATTTTTTTGAAAGTGACAAAAAACTTGCTATTTTTGTAAATTTGCATTTTCGGTCATTTTGCAAAAAATACATTTCTGCAAAAATATCCATTTTATGTCACTTTTCAAAAAAATGACCAATTACAAAAATAGCCATTTTTTGTGTCACTTTTAAAAAATGGCTAGTTTAGAAACATAGTCATTTTGTGGGTTGTCTTTCAAGGTGAAAAGTAGTCATTTGTTTTGTTGTTTTCGAAAAAAGCTACTTGTAAAGGTACGGACATACTTGGTTATCTTATAAAAATAGTTACTTTGTGAAAGTAGCATCCTTTTCAAAATGCGGTGTGGGGGTAGTCTTTAAGTTTTTTTTTTTTTTTGGGCGGGGTGGGGGGGGGGGTGGTGGGGGTGTAGGAGGTGAGAGATAGTGAGTTGGGGGGTTGGAGGTGCGTATGGTAATGGGGTTAGATTGGTATTTCCGTCAAACCAAATACTAGAAAAAAATTTCCACATCCAACTAAACATAAGAAAATAAGTAGAAAAATCACTTGTTTTCCAATAAATCATTTTCTAGAAAAACATTTTCCATCAAACCACACACACCCTTAGCCTAGTTGATTTCCTTTTTCTCCTTTTTGGATATGTTGCGGCCTCATGCCACGCGGAAGCGGAATTAGAATTTTGAATTTTTGGGTTCAGTATACTATAAAAACACAGCTTACTAGATTTTGAATAAATTATTTATACATATTAAATGAATATTTAAACGTAAATATAAAATTTAAGCTAAAACTACTAAATTTTACCGAACTAATAAGCGGAACCGTAACTGCACCCCCAACATCATGTTCTGTGGTTTAAAGCCACATTTTATAGCGGGAAAACATGTACTTACTCAAAATCGTCTATTTACGCCTAACCATTGTCTAGATAATATATGTGTTCGTATTAAATTTTGTCACTTATATTCTGGGGCAAAGCTAGTCATGCGTTGGACGTGGATTCGACATAATTCACTAATTTTGGTTTAAGCTATGTATTTTTCTTAAGAAATATATTTAATATGTATAAAATTATTAATTCAGAATCCAGTAATTCAAAATGTTAAAATTTCAAACTAATAAACTTTAAATTCGAGCCCCACCTTAGCTAATATTGTGATTAAATAATGTACATTCACTTTAATGTTTTACTTAATTGTGATTAACTGATGCAAATAACGAGTGCGAATAATTTTGTTGTCTTCATAATGCTAACCTCAAAGGTCATGTGATTTCATGGGGCAACATTCATGGAAGAATAAGGTGGCAGGGCCCCAATTCTAAGTGGTAGGGTCCTCATTTTTTGTTTCATTTATTTTTGCTCCAAAAATTACTAATGATGGGATTAGCAAACACATGGGGGCCTCTTTATATTTTTAAAAACTTTGGAGTTCAGTTTTAAACTTTTCGAAAAAGCCCGTTTCTCTTTATCTCTTTCTTCTTTCATGTTCTTCTTCTCCGAAAATCATTCTTTTACTCACAAATTCTCTCATTCCTTCATCTTTTATGTGTGTAATTGTCGTTGAAAGCTAAAGTTGAAGTATATATACATTTTGGTTCTTGAATAAAAAACGTGAAGGAGTATTTTAAACCATTGACGGCCATTAACAAAGCTTCGAACTCTAATTCAAAAATGTGGGTTACCGCAAACGAGCATCGTTTTGAGTGAGTGATAACTCAAAAAAATCGAAACATGTAGGAGAATTCATATCTGAAATTTGAAGCAATTTTGTTGAGATTTGACATGATTTTGGATCGATTTTATAACAATTCTCAAGTTTGAAGAAGATGATTTTTCAAATTTTGGATTACAGCAATCAAGTTCTATTCCACGTGGGTGATATCTCAAAAGAACCGGAACGTGGAGGGGAGCTCATATCTAAAATTTGAAGCAATTTGGTTAAGTTTTGACATGGTTTCGGATTAAATTACAACTTTTGTTCGTCCAAAAAGAAAAAGACGACACTATCAGAAATAGTCTAGCTGAATCTTTAATCAGGTCTAAAATAGGTTTATTAGCATCTTATAGTTTCTACTGTTATACCCCATTTCAACGAGTTAAATTAGGTACAACATATTGGAGATTCCTATTTTTGTTTTATTTTAAGGAGTCGCCATATAATTGATTTTAAGGTGAATTAGGGCACCTAATTATTAACTAAGGTAACCTAACTAAACCTCTATTTAATATTTTTTTCTTAATTCTAGGTAAGGGTTCTAATTTATCCTAAAGGGAAGGGGTTAGGCATCCTCTAGATCCGTTAACTACGGTTTGGAACTAGGCCAAACTTACAAAAGGGCGGCTCCCCCGACTTGTCCGAAATGGACTCGAAGCAAATATTTATAGGACGAACTTAGGGTTTGAGATTTTTGGGCGGGATTTGACCCAAAACTCAATTCAATATCCGAACGTTTGAAGTATATCCTTGGGTATCGATTTTCCTCGTACGAAATCAGGTTTTTTCTAAAAAGCATTTTGCCTTTTTTCCTTCGTGACAGTGGGCCTTCTGTCTAAAGCAAGGGATTGCACCAAAATAGAGGAACAAAACTTGTGTCTAGAGAAAAGAATAGTTGGAAGATTTCTGAAAATGGTGAAGGAGGAAGAAGAGCGTCTGATCAGAGAAAGTGGCGCCTAGGAGAATGAGATAGGAAACCCTAGGTGTTTGTAATTGTTTAAGGGCAATTCAGTCATTTCGGGTAGTGAAAAATGGGGTTGACGGATTTTGGGCCTATTTGGGGAATTAATTGGGCTGGATTTTAATGATTTCTTATGGGTTGGTCCGAAAATATTTATGTTGATGGGGTTCGAATTTGGACTAACAATTTGGCTGATGAAAAAAACAATTTGCATTTCTAAATTTAAGTAAAGACCTATTTTTAGTTAATTATATGCTAACGCGTGTTAAAATATTATCTAATATAAAAGTATATATTTGTTAATAATCAGATAAAAAAAATAAAATTATATGACATTGTAATAGCCGTGCAATAATTATTTGAAAGTTAACAGTAAATAAACACTAGTATTTAACTGTGCTAAATAAATGCGATGTGTATAAGGTGCTGAAATGTTTATTATGCAAATTATGATAATGCCGGTAGTAAAATAATAATAATAATAATAATAATAATAATAATAATAATAATAATAATAATAATAATAATAATAATAATAATAATTGTGGTAAAAAAATAATAACAACTAGTGATGGCAACAAAATAATAAAACGCCGGCATTAATAGAAGCTAATAATTATAGTAAAAATATAAATAATTATTTCTTAAATTGCCAAAAATATTATGAGCATAAATAGATATTATGGGGATAACGGGACAAAATCGTGTGTCAACAATTTGTCCCTCTTTTGCCGGTAATGATGAAAGAATTTTCGGGCAAAGACGTTGACTGAAGTAGCCTATTTTGTAATAGGCTAAAGGATTTTGGAGGACTAAGGAGTAAGAGATGTGAAAGGATTACGAGGATTATGGCCGAACTCCGGTCTCGGAGTTGCCTATATCTCGGGTTGCACGAGAATCGGTAGCGTGTAGTTTACGGGATAACTATTTGATACCTATGAAAGACGAAACACGATTAGTGCGAATCTTGCAAAATTGTCCCGAGTGTCGAATTATGGATTGACCTTGGGTATTATGTAGAGGCGTTGAAAATTCGAAAATTGGATATCTTTGGAATGCGGGTGGAATAGTTAGAGACGAGTGTTCGAGGTAGATCTTCGACCTTGTCGGGAAGTCGATTCCTTTCAACATATTGCCCCAGTTCGGCTGTAGAAGAAATAGTTCCACGTTGCGCTAAAACTCCTGCGAGACTTTAAACTAGATGAGAATAGTCAGTAAAATAAATATTGAAAATAAAGCGGTGTGAAATTTCTAATAAATAGCCTTAGCGATTAAGATGATAGCCCAAATGCGATGCAAATGAGGTTATGGGCCGATGATTCATGAAAATGATGCCTTTTGGCGATGATTAATGGAAATGAGGCCCTAAACCATATATGGAGATAAGGCTATTTAAGCCAAATGATTTATGAAAATGAGGCTTGCTAAGCCCGCATAATGAGGTTTTCCTTTAAAAACCAATGACTGATGAAAATGAGGTTTTAAAACCAGTATGACTCATGGTGCAAGCATTTGTGCATTGACTTTTAAGCGTTTGCGCGAAGCAGTTAAAAGCATTTATGCAGTGCGTGTGCGGTGTATTTGAAGCATTTATGGGGAGCAAATTGACAGCATTGGTGCGGTGCATGTGCATTTGAAAGCATTTTGTGCGAAGCAGATGAAAGCATTTGTGCGGTGCGGGTGCACGTGCAGTGCATTTAAAAGCATTTATGCGGAGCAAATGAAAGCGTTTGTGCGGTGCATGTGCGTTTGAAAGCATTTCGCGAGAAAGCGATTAAAAGCATTTATGCAGTGCGTGTGCGGTGTATTTAAAGCATTTATGCGGAGCAAGTGAAAGCATTAGTGCAGTGCGTGTGCAATGTGCATGTGCAGTGCATTTAAAGCATTTATTTTTTAATTTATCAGATAAAGCATTCGTGCGGTGCGGGTGCAATGTGCATGTAATCATTTAAATTTTTTATTATAGCAAATGAAAATATTTGTGCAGTGCGGGCGCGGTGTGCATGTGCAGTGCATTTAAAAATATTTATGCGGAGTAAATGAAAGCATTAAGGAATATTTGGGCATTGATATATTTGAAAATCTTTGTAAAACTTAAACATTAATTTATCGTAAAATTCGAGAGTTGTTAGCAGTTGAGGGGCATAATTAGTCCTAAGAAAACTCAAAACGTTCGATGCATAGTCCTTGAGGAAATATGTAAACTTGTAGAACATTACGTACTTTCTTTCCTTTTTACAAGAATAATTACTCTAGATAAAATTGATGCAGGTGTAAAATTAATGCGATATTATCTCGAGATAAAAATAGTGCAAGTGCGCGATTCGTACAAATTATGTGAGGTAAAAGCTGTGCAAATGCGAGATTAGTACAAAATATTTGAGGTAAAAATTGTGCCAGTGTGAGGTCAGTACAAAATATTTAAGATAAAAATAGTGCTAGCGTGAGAGTAGTATAAAATATTTGAGATAAAAGCGGCATTAGTGTGCAATTAGTACGAAAATCATTCAAGGTAAAAGTAGTGCGAATGCAAGTGCAATATCAGTGCTTCTTTTTGAAAAACTTAATATGTCCAATTTTAAGCGGACATGCCCAAATAGATTAATCAAGTCCTATTATAAGGCGGACGAGCCTAAATTAAAAATGATTAAGTCCTATTGTAAGGCGGACAAACCTAATACCATTGCGTCCAATTTTAAGTGGGGGACAAATCCAAATAAATGATATAGTCCTGTTATAAGGTGGACAAACCTAAACAAATAATGAAGTCCTATTATAAGGTGGACAAACCTAAATGTTCAATTAAAGGCAAACAAGCCTAATATGTCCAATTAAAGGCGGACGAGCCTAAATGCCGTGTTTGAGGGTAGACGACCCAAAATATCCTATTTTAGGGTGGACGAACCCAAATATCCTATTCGAGGGTGGAAGAACCCGATATATCCTATTTTAGGGTGGAATAACCCAATATATCCTATTCGAGGGTGGAAGAATCCAAAATATCCTATTTTAGGGTGGAAGAACCCAATATATCCTATTAGAGGGTGGACGAATTCAAAATATCCTATTTTAGGGTAGAAGAACCCAATATATCCTATTAAAGGGTGGACGAACCCAAAAATCTATTCGAGGGTGGAAGAACCCGATATATCCTATTTTAGGGTGGAATAACCCAAAATATCCTATTAGAGGGTGGACGAACCCAAATATATCCTATTAGAGGGTGGACGAACCCAAAATATCCTATTTTAGGGTGGATGAACCCAAAATATATGGTGCATACTTACAAATAAGAATATGGTGCAGTGCAGAGAGCTTGATGCGGTGTCCTTACGATAGCGAATATTTAAAACGCAATATGGGGATCCAAGCGTGGTGCCTTTGCAATATCATCTATTCATGGTGCGGTGCCAATAACTTGGGGATATTTTACCTTGCTGAAATGTTTCAATGAATAAAATTCTGCGCTCTAAAGAAAATTGTGAGTTTCGAAATTTCGTGTTGATTTTGCATCATCCTTTGCTTCACGATTTTCGTGATGTCTTTCTTAATGTTAAGATTTTATCCGGCGTGCATTATCGTTCAAGAGTAGCTAAAAATTGGCTGCATTACTCAAAGAAAATTTGTTAGTAAAAAGAAAGTGGTTGCCTTGCGTTGAACATTGAAGCTTTGGCTTTGAATGCGCTTCTCGTTGCTATGGCATTGCGGAAATTTGATTATGCGAATATGTCTTGCGATTTCAACTTCGCTTTTTCCAAATAATGATAAGCCATCAAGCAAAATTTCCCCATTTGCGGCTATGGGGGAATTGGAATTTTTTATTTATTGAGACCGAACCCAACATGGGCGCCTACGTATCCCGCTACTAACAGGAATCAGGTCGAACGTAGTTCATTACAAAAGATTGCAAAATAGTAGCTGCTCATAAAGGCGGGCAGGTGGAGAATGGTTTTCTCAAGTTGCGAGATGACTTCTTAGTCAATTCTTGACGAGTTGTTGCACGCTTTCTCTTCAAAGGCCTTGGTGCCAATTTTGATGGATCGCCTTAACAAGTAATTGCATTTGTGTTTGCGATATTATCATTGCCGTTGGAGGCTCTTGTTGCACCTTTATCTTGCCATTTTCAATCATACTTGAATCTTGAATCTAACGCTAGACATTCTTCGGTGTCATGCCCTTGAATGTTTGAGTGGTAAGCACAACTCTTTGATAAATCGAAGTTTGGCGGTGGATGCTTGGGTATGAATCCCTTTTTTGGTTGTAGAATTCCCTTAGCACTTAATCTCTCAAGTATATTTGACAATGGCTCATCGAGAGGGGTGAAGGAGAAAGATTTCATCTTTTTCTGTTGTCGAGAGCTAGACTGTGCCTGGTGAAACCACTGTTGGCAACCATGTTGCGATTTTTGCTGGCGAGGACGCTGCATTGTGGCATAAGATTGCAAAATTTGGTGACTTTGATGGCATTGCGCTTGATGCATACTCATGGAAGCGAATTTGTTTTCCTTCATTTCGCTTTGCAGATTTCTCGGTATCTTCGCTTGAAAGGTTTGGTGAATGGCTTGTGTTCTTTGAGCTATCTGTAATTCTTCCTTCTTGAATGCCACTTTCTAGTTCTTTACCAATCCTAATCAAATCAGAGAAGTTGCGTGCACAAGCTCCGAGCAACTTATCATAATATAAGTCTTCCTGAGTTTGGACGAATGTTGAGATCAATTCCCTCTCGGGTAATGGAGGATGCATTTTTGAAGCTTCTAACCTCCATCGTATGGCATATTCTTGGAAAGACTCATGCGGCATTTTCTTTACTCTGAGCAAATCGGCTATGTGCGGATCGCCTCCTTTGTTGAACTCAAATTGCTTTATAAATTCGCGGGCCATATCTTCCCACGTATGCCATTTGCTAAAATCTTGTTTGGTGTACCAAGGCAGTCTTTGATCACGATAAACTTTGAATGAATAATCTCATTCGTACGGCTTCATTATGTCCAATACCAATTAATCTTTGCAATAGTCCTTTAAATGAGCGATGGGATCACCTTCCCCGTTGAAGGTGTTAAACTTAGGTATTTTGTACCCTGGTGGAAGCTCAACATTTGGGTGCACACATAAATCTTCATACTTCAAACTTTGGAAATTTCTTGAACATAACTCTTCATTAATGGCTTTCCTCAAATTGTGGAGTTCTTTTCCCAAATCTTCATGGCAAAGCGACTTGATTTCCTTTCCGGGCCTCTAATGGGCATATTGCCGGTTCGTTTTCTCTTGTTTTTTCGAATTGAGTGGTGGTTATGGAAAGTTGAGGATTAGGAGTTATCATTTACTTGATTGGGAGTGTAGGTTGATGGCATTTGTGGAATGGTATAAGTAGGATCTAGGTGAGGCGAAATGGTTAAGGAAATGTTGCGAATTGAAAATAAAGTTGAGGTTGTGTTAGGAAGAAGGCTTAAGGTATTTCCCAGTTGACCACAATATTTTTTCCGAACCACATTTTCCTTGCTATCATCACTTTGTGCTTGCACCAATCCCATACCGGTGTTGAAAGCTTCAAATCTTTGGCCATTATAGTCTCGTCCTTAATGCGGAAACCAAAATAATGTTCAATGCTAGGCAACCTCTAAAGAATGCAATAAAACTAAACAAACACAAAATAAAGTGTTAGTGCGTGAGAATATGCATAGGAATTAAATGCACAAAATAATAAAATATGTGATAAATTAGTTCGTGATTTGATTAAGCAAGAATAGATGACCTAAGTCGTAGCACGAGCAGAGGAGAACGACTTATTGGCTAGTAGGCTCTAACGCTTGAGCATTAATGGAAGAAAAAGCAAACTATATTGGAGTAGAATTTGAAGTTTGAAGAAAATCGAAAATTTGAAGTTTGAAAAAAAGCTGACTTATCTTTGAACACCAAAGCTTGGCCCTGACTTGATTCTTATCCTTTGCTAACTCCGACGTATTCCAAAATTTTTGCCCCAGTCTTGAGGACGTTTTTGATAAAGATGTCTTGGTTGCATGCCAAAAAAATTTGCCCCAGTATTTAGGCTATTTCTGATGAAGAAAACTCGTCTTGCATGCCAAAATTTGCTCCAGTTTTCTGCTCCTACTTTTTTGGGAAATATTAAAATTTTATAATAATATGACCGAGCCTTATATAGGCTGCCTACGTATCCAACGAGGAATCAGATCAAGCGTAGTTTGCCTTACATAAAAGGGATTTTTTTTTTAATAAAAGACATACAAAGATTGATCTTTCAGACTCAAAAAGCACATTTTTTTTAAAAGGATGCTACCCGGAAAAAACTATCATAAACGTTCATATCAATCTTCTAAAGCTTTAAGCCCAACGTTCTTTCTTAATGAAATCATTATTGGTGCTTTATCCATCTATATCATAATTGAGGGTGAGCCAATGCGCAATAAATCTTGGTCCAATAGTTGCTTAATCTTGAGGAGGAACTTGAGTTTCCTTCGGTGTTCAACTTAAGTCAACCATTTAGAAAGAAAACAAAATATTTGGTAAGCGTAGAGTAGCTAAGAGTAGAGCATTTAGAAATGTGTGCATAAGAAGAAACCAACGGATTGAGTCCTATAAAGGTTATTTTAAAAGCGGCCGAAGGCAAGTTATGGCTTTGGACACATTTTGGTGCTTGTTTGGACATATGATTGACGAGCTTGGGATTAAGACGCTTGATAAGGAAATTACGGTCAATTGAGCCCACGAAATTAAACTTGACTCACCTAAAGGTTGCAAGTGACTCTAAAATTTATTTTAGCTTTGGCTAGTTGCAAAATATCAAGGACGGGAGACCTATGAGATTGTCTCTCGACTTACATACCAAACTTGAAATTAATGGGCGCACGAAGATAAATCTCGATGACCCACAATAAGAATGACGCCATTAGACGAGTGAAAACTACGAAGAAGTAAGGTACTTGAAAAGTTGTTCTTGAACAACTTGATGGCGAAAATTGAGTATGTTTCCACAAATGCCATTGGTAGATAGCGCAAATAAAGTTGGGACATCTACCAATTTAAAAAGCGATAAATAATGGAAAAAAATATGAAAGAATTTGAGAGTAAGTAAAAGTTCCATGACTTAGACTGAGTGCTAAATGGATTCTACGAGGCATGGAGCTAACGGGCCAAATGTTCCGTCGTTTGAGACAGAAGATCATACCCGTAAAGGAAGGACTCGAAAAAAAAATTGAGAAGGTGAAAAGCTCTAGAATTCGAACTTTGACGCAACGTCAAATTATCTGACACCAATAGATTTGATTAACTAAGGAAACAACGATGGGAAAATAATTATAAGAGACTATGCCTACTAAAAAAAAAGTGGAATGATAAGAATTAACTTCAAGTGCTGGCAAAAGAAATTTTTTCAAGGCTAGCTCATGGATGCCAAAATCAAAAAAGTTTACTAACTAAGACGTCCGGCGATTAAAACTTTGTCGAGTAAAACATCCTACTTAGTACAAATAGGGGATCATGCTCGAAAATGGAGGGATAGGCACTAGGAATGTGAGAGAGCCTAAACGGTGCTCTAGAGTTGCTAGATTGTGCTAAGCGTGGAATAATTTGATTATTACTATTTTAAAAAACGTGAGACGATGCATAAAAAAAAACAATATGCAAAAATAAAGAGATAAGTAAATACGAATTTCAAGTTTCTCTTCTGAAATCAAGGGAAACGAAGAAGACGTTAGAAAATATTAACTAAAAGCATATAACAAACAAATTCAAGTAAGAGCATATTGCTAGTAAAATCAAGTAAATCACTTAGCAAACAAGCAAACGACTAAAAAAAATTATAACACAAGCATATTAAATAACAATCACGCGTCTTAATATGCAGGGACCTCTTTATGCCAGAGGTAGGCCTAGCGTATATTTGAAAGATGAATGTGCCATTATATGTCATTTCATTGCTCTTAAATTAATTAAACAACTTTATTTCCAAAATGAGTGCACAAATAACTTTAAGCTTTATTACATGCCAAATAAGAAAAAGAAAGAAAAAAAAATATTTCCTAATCTAAATAAGCTAAGTTCAATTCTTCATTGCGTCCAAGCTTCTTCCTCTATTAATAATATGCGCCAAGGCATTTTTTCAACCAAAACTTGTGATCTTCATGGCTATCTGCATCACAAAAGGTTAGTCAAACCCGCCCTCCTAAAGTTTAATTAATTTAGAGCAGATGATCCATATTTTGGCACAATATATCTTCAAATAATATACACATAATATGATAGGCGTCGCTCGGGGTCATGGACCCACTCGGACATTTGGCAAGTTTAACTAATGGACTTAATACACCTTGGGTATTAAGCCTCTAAGTTTAAATGTGCATGCTCTTAAAGAGGGTTTTGGTTTAGCTCTATCTTAGGCCGGCTAAGAGTTGGTTTCCTATGACGCAAGGCTCCCCCAAGCGGACAACTTGGGAGTGGAAAGTCCGTGGCTGTCGACTGCACCGCCGATCGACTAAATCCACAAGATCAATCCGACTAAAAGGGTGTTTTAGTAGTGCACGGCCGCGAACCGCGAAACCGCTTTAAGTGTGTGAATTGTGTGAATTTTCCAGGAGTGGAAGAAATATGAGCGGAATGCCAATTTAATAAAAGCAATAAAATATACATATTACATAGAAGGAAAAAATAAATAAAGTACAAAACAATAATAAAACATTTAAGCATATAAGGCAAGATAAAGAAAAACAAACAAAACATCCAACCAATTATTAATTAACCTAAGTCTGTTGTGGTTTAGAACCTAAAGTCCCCAGCGGAGTCGCCAAGCTGTTATACCCCATTCAACGGGTTAAATTAGGTACAACATATTGGAGATTCCTATTTTTGTTTTATTTTAAGGAGTCGCCACCTAATTGATTTTAAGGTGAATTAGGGCACCTAATTATTAACTAAGGTAAAGCCTAACTAAACCTCCGTTAATGGTCTGCTTAATCTTAATTCTAGGTAAGGGTTCTAATTTATCCTAAAGGGAAGGGGTTAGGCATCCTCTAGGATCCGTTAACTACGGTTTACCGGCCAAACTTAGGGTAAAAGGGGCGGCTCCCCCGACTTGTCCGAAATGGACTCGAAGCAAATATTTATAGGACGAACTTAGGGTTTGAGATTTTTGGGCGGGATTTGACCCAAAACTCAATTCAATATCCGAACGTTTGAAGTATATCCTTGGGTATCGATTTTCCTCGTACGAAATCAGGTTTTTTCTAAAAAGCATTTTGCCTTTTTTCCTTCGTGACATTGATGGGCCTACACATTCAAAGCAAGGGATTGCACCAAAATAGAGGAACAAAACTTGTGTCTAGAAAAGAATAGTTGGAAGATTTAAAGAAAATGGTGAAGGAGGAAGAAGAGCGTACGATCGAGAGAAAGTGCGCCTAGGAGAATGAGATAGGAAACCCTAGGTGTTTGTAATTGTTTAAGGGCAATTTCATTTCGGGTAGTGAAAAATGGGGTTGACGGATTTTGGGCCTATTTGGGGAATTAATTTTTGGATTTTAATGATTTCTTATGGGTTGGTCCGAAAATATTTATGTTGATGGGTTCGAATTTGGACTAACAATTTTATATGAAAAACAATTTGCTTTCTAAATTTAAGTAAAGACCTATTTTTAGTTAATTATATGCTAACGCGTGTTAAAATATTATCTAATATAAAAGTATATATTTGTTAATAATCAGATAAATAAAATAAAATTATATGACATTGTAATAGCTAAGTGCAATAATTATTTGAAAGTTAACGAAAACGTGAAATAAACACTAGTATTTAATCGAACTGCTAAATAAATGCGATGTGTATAAAAGAGTCTTTGAAATGTTTATAATGCAAATTATGATAATGCCGGTAGTAAAATAATAATAATAATAATAATAATAATAATAATAATAATAATAATAATAATAATAATAATAATAATAATAATAATAATAATGATGATGATGATAATAATTGTGGTAACAAAATAATAACAACTAGTGATGGCAACAAAATAATAAAACGCCGGCCTTAATAGAAGCTAATAATTATAGTAAAAATATAAATAATTATTTCTTAAATTGCCAAAAATATTATGAGCATAAATAGATATTATGGGGATAACGGGACAAAATCGGGTGTCAACATCTACTAAGCTTCCGCATTGACTATCTAGGATGCTAATAAACCTATTTTAGACTTGAATATAAAGATTCTGCTAGACTATTTCTAGCAGTGTCATCTTCTTCCTTTTGGATGAACAACTGTGGTAATTTGATCCGAAACCATATCAAATCTTATATAGATATAGTGCATATATATAGCAGTTGATAGATGGAATGTAGCAGCTGCCAATGCCTAGAAAAATCGAAACATCGAGGAGAATTCATATCTGAAATATGAAGCAATTTCGTTGAGACTTGACATGATTATAGCCAATGCAGAAGCTTAGTAGAAACTATAGAATGCTAATAAACCTATTTTATACAAGGAGAAAGATTCTGCTAGACTATTTCTGGCAGTGTCGTCTTCTTCCTTTTGGACGCACAACTGCAGTAATTTGATCCCAAACCATGTCAAATCTTATATATCTATATTTTATTAAGAGCATGAATTCCCTAACTTGAAAGTTAAATTACTAAAATACCCTTCTTAAAAACTTAATTATCCTCTTTATTTAACAGAAATTGCCACACAGAAAACAAAGCTTAACCAACGTATCCTAACCATTATGAAGAGAAGCCACCGCTTCATATATACACTATTTTGAAGAAAACAACACATGTTTCATATGGTAGACAACTATTCTTCTGTGCCACTTATTGACATTTTCTGGTTCATTCTTCCGCATCCGGAATCTGGTAATACTTTTTCTCTTCCCACCATTTTTAGTTTATTGTTCACGAATAACGCAATCAATAAGGAAAAAAGGAAACGACTTACTGCACTTTAGAGAACGTTTATCTAGAAAGTCAAGGGGAAGAACTGGTGTAGGAAACGAAATAAAGTAGCAAGACACGATAGATTGATGAAATTTAAACTGAGCAAATTTTATAGCTTTAGTGTATAGAGCGAGTCTATAATCCATTATAAATATTTCACTTGGATCTTTCTTGTGGTTTAACTTTTCTGTTAATTTAACAATAATTCACTAACAATTATGTTACCTACGCTACTTATGCTTGAAAAATATCTCTAGAAGTTTTAAAACCTTCCTCCTAAAGTGTCCTTATTCAGAAGTTATTTTTATGTCAAACTTATTAAGACCATTTATTAAAATCAAACTCATATTTCTTGAACTGAACTTTCCTTCATGAATATGCAGGGAAATTTCTAGGTTTCATAATATATCCATACTCATATTTCTTGCGAAAAAAAATCCAAACTTTCATAACTTTTCTTTTGTGCTACTTAATTCTAGAGCGTGGAAACTTGATGTGCTTTTTGAGAGAGGTATTATTTATTATTTTGTTTCGTTGAAATCCATATTTTATTACAAGGGTAGTCTTAATTTGTTTTTGTAAGAAAAAAGAGGAATTTAGGAGCAGGATACTAACATTGACTTATGATAAAGGTTTAAATTAGGAAAATTATTTTATGTTTGTGTCGAGGAACACCAACAATTCAGTAATGAGCTTTGCAACAATTTTATGAAGAAAAGCTTCAGTATGATATTTCTACTTTGTTTCGGCCAAATTCTTGATGTTTAGTTTCTTTGAATTTTCTTTTGATGATTTGTTTGTGTTTTTCAATTTAAAGAACTTTATTTGGTTATTTGTAGGATCAAGCTTATTATACAACAACCCAGTGTGAATCCACAAGTGGGATTTAGGAAGATAAAGTGTACGCAGACCTTATCCCTACCTTGAGAAGGTAGAGAGGTTGTTTTCCGATAAACCCTCGGCTCAAAGAAAGATGAAAAGGAAAGGTAGTAGCAACAAGCAAGCATAAAAGTAGCCAGATAAAAAAAATAATCTAGGAATGCGAAAATACAAGAATAATATCAATAATCCGGAAATGGAAGGAATCAAGCTTATTATATGATACATAATATCAAACTGCTAAAAGTGTAACTTTTATCGGATCACACTTCTTGCGATACGTAATATCTAACTACTAAAAGTATAGCTTTCAAAGGAAATCACAATTTATTCTATTACAGTATTTATTTAAGACTTAATGTATTGGCTCCATTATTTTGTGTTATTATTATGCTTTATCCCCAACGAATCAATTGCAATTTTCTTTCATGATCGGAGTTTTGTTGCAATTGCACTATTTCCTTCAATCCTATTAATCTGTTTTCCCCCTTCCCTTTGCAGTAACTTTTTCAACAATTATTTTTAAAGACAAAACACCAAGTCATCAGTCCTGTGGCGGTGTTGCATATGAATGAAAGTTAGTAAAACAAGTGCTACAGTTAACTATTTATGTGGATTAGTGGACAATAAATTAATATATTCGACCAACATGTGCTTTAGAAATGGAGTGAGTGGGTTGTTATAGTAAAGTTCATTTGATATGTCAATTTTAGCCTCTAACATTGAACATAAATACAAGGAATTTATTTGTCTTTATTTAAAACCACCATGTGGAAGTAACAGAATGATCCTTTATGCCCTTGATTATAGCTCTAGCTGCACTAGGGAAAAGCATAATCACATGTTCACTCTTTCAATTGATAGTTAAATACAACATGTAATTGAAATTTTGAGGACCTGATATTAGAATTAGTATGATACTAACAATAGCGTGGAGAAAAGATGAAAGTATATATATGTTTAAGAGTTCTCACAACTAAATGCATGGGTGTTAAATGGAAGATTGGAGTTTGTGTGAATCTGGGACATTGTTTGGGACTTTAAGTTATTAGTTATTGATTCTTAGTTCGGTTACTACCAAGCACTGAAGCACATATGTTCCAACAAAAATCAATTTTATTCCGTGGAGATGAAGGACATTCTTTCAAATTCATGCAAAAAACGATTTCAAATTCAGGTCATGTACATTTTTATATTTTTATGCCAATAAATAAAGCACATCTCAAATAATTCTCGATGTTGGATATATCTACCATATCATGTTTTCCCAATGGCTAAACTTTACGCTGTGCTTTCAAGAGAGATATAAGTGTCGATAATCGGAGTAATGGTCATGGAAGAGCAACTAGAACATAGCCAGAAATATTGTCAATTAGGAAATATTAGGCGAGATATGCTTCGTTACATTTTCTCTCATACAATCAAATTATGTAAAAAAGTCATCACATGTATTCAATTAAACTTTGAAAGATCATCTTCATAGATTCTAAAAATATCTAATCATCTTAACCTCGACAACCAAGTCATTTTACAATGATCCACATTAATCATCCATATAAACTTGTATTTTATCTTTCATGTACAATTATTTACTCAAAGCTTTATTTTAATAATAGTATTAATATTATTTTATAAAATGTGCACTTCATGACTTGGAATACACGTGCAACGCACGTGCCGAGAAACTAGTATAATACATATATACAACAGTTGTTATATGGAATGTAGTAGTTGCCAATGCCTAAAAAATGGGAACATCAAGGAGAATTCATATATGAAATTTGAAGCAATTTCGTTGAGATTCGACATGATTTGGATCGATTTTGTAGCAACACTCAAGGTTGAAGAAGATGGTTGTTCAAATTTTGGATTACCGCAATCGAGCTCTATTTCACGTGGATGATATCTCAAAAGAACATGAACGTGGAGGGGAGCTCATATCTGAAATTTGAAGCAGTTTGGTTAAGATTTGACATGATTTCGGATCAATTACAGCAGTTGTTCATCCAAAGAGAAGAAGACAGCACTGCTAGAAATAGTCTAGCAGAATCTTGATCAGGTCCAAAATAGGTTTGTTAGCATCCAATAGTTTTTACTCAACTTCTGCATTGACTATATATATCAAATGAGAACTGAAAAGGGTCACATTTTAGCCATTAAGAAGCTATTACAGTTATTATAAGAGACTACGATTTTTGTAAGCAACCTAGGGTTTAGATGAAATTATCTTGAAAATTGATGAATTAATTCTTGAAACTTATCGTTGTTGGCATTTAAATGAATATTAACAAAATGATAACATCATTGTTGATATAAATACTAATATCAATGAAATAATATAAGCTGTTCGCTATAATTTAAACATTACAAGTTGCTCGCACAATTATTTCACCTATTGCAATAAAGACAAGAACATTTCACCTTGATCACGTGTAATAATGCTATCAATTTCAATATAGATCATATGTAGTATAGTAACCATTTGCAACATGGCTAAGAAAAATATGTGATGTTCACATGTAGTTATGTCACCATATCCAAATTGTTACATATAGCTATGATCGTCATAACTTTTTCTTCAACAACTATAAACATTACTCATTAATTATCATTATTTTAGATTATTATAGTGTTGTTTCACTAATTTCATGGTGATAACATATTGTTTAGTTACAAATATAAGTTTTATAATCTAAACTTAGTTCACTTCTTATTAAAAAAATCTGTTTTGGTTCCAAAAACAAGTGTTAGGTTGTAGATTCTAAAAACATGTAGCTGGCTTATCAGCAAAGTATGCAAGTGTGGTAACATAGTTCTTTTGAGGACCCATTCTCCAGTCCCAAAGCACCTCATTAACTAACTTATTACCAATCTCCAATTCTTGAAAGTCCAAAAGGAATTGCTAGGATTTGATGTATAATGACATCTTTGTGGTAAAGACATGAGGCAGACTAAGCGGTACGAGACATTCATGAAGGCATAATCATCAGTGAATGTATTTCTGTTGTTAGTCTATGCATAAACGTTACCCTTTTATTTTGCTTTTGATGAATGTCTTCTGCTAATAATAGTTCAATGGTCTATGCATAGACGTTGTCTCGTCTATAGTTTTGTTATAAATCTGAAATGTTCATCTTCAACCTCAAGCTCAAATCCGAAATGTTCATCTTTTACCTCTAGCTCAAATATGAAATTTTATGCAAAATCACCTTTAATCTTCTCCAAATTCCCTTAAATTTGAGATTGAGACTCCTCAAAAGATCCCCAACAAAACCCAATAACACCCGCTTGAAATAAGTCACTCCTTCATAAAACCAATTTTTCAAGTTTGAAGCTCAAGCTTCAACAATGGCTATCCTTAAGGTCAAATCTGAAATTTAATCCAAAATCACCTTAAATCTTCTCGAAACTCTTTAAAATTTGAGATTTAAACTCATCAAAAGATCCCCAACAAAATCAAACAACACCCACTTGACATGAATCACTCTTTTGAAAACTCATTTTTTCAAGCTTGAAGCTCACAGCTCCAACAATGGCTGTCAAATGGAGTATTCCAAATGAAGGAGGAAAAAACGTGGAAATGAATTGAGAGGGGAATATAATTTTATATATATTTTTTTTATAAGGTAAAAGATATATTTTTAGATTTTTATTTTGGTTTATTTTATTATTTCTTACTTTGGATCAATAGTCTATTTTTTAAAACTTGGGAGCTGGTATAAAAGCTTGGAATAGTTATAATTTTATTTTATTATTTTTTTTAAATCGTTGGACGAAAATGTATTTTTTATAACTTGGGGGTTTGTTTTGAAGATCAACTAACTTGTCTCCACTTAATTAGCACTAATCCTAAAAAGAGTCCTGCCACCTACTCCTTCCGTCCCATATTACTTGTCCGCTTTCCCCTTTATACGCCCTTTAAGAAATCATAAATAAAAGTATACTTTTACAACATTATCTTTATCTTTCTTCAATAAATTGTACTCTAATTAATATTAATTAATTTAAAAAACAAGTATGCTAAGGTCAAAATAGGAAAACTTTAATTAATTCTATCTTAATTTTGTAAATGAATAAGTATTTCAGGACGAATATTTTTAATAAGGTGGACAACTAATATAGAACGGAAGGAGTAATAATTTGAACTTGGGGTGGGTCCAAATTCCTAAAAAAAAAAACTAGCTTTGGGACCTGCAACCAAACTTCCCCAATTTCCATTGACATTGCCACTTTTTTTTTTTTTCAATCTGTCCATGTGATATATGATAAGAGTGTGCGATTTAGTAGGCCATTGTCTGTCCATAATTATATTGCGATCCATTACACTAAAGGAATTTGTGGCCACATTGTCTATATGGTTATATGGACTTATGGTATACTAGTATCAGCCATCATACTTTTGGTTGAGTAACCAATAAGAGAATCAATTTTAATGGCCTCCATTTTGACATGATGTGTGACTATATAGCATGTAATGGACCAGAGATAAAGGAGCCACATATTAATTTTAGCAGACTGATTATATGAGTTGTGGAAAAATGTCATTGAAAGGGATCTGTCCTAATTTAATGTTTACATTATTAAAATATATTAGTTTTGGTATGTAAGAACGAAAAGCGATTTTGACATAAGTATACGTTGTTACTTGTTATAACTGATTAAGTTACTCCATATTGGAGTGTACATCTTTCAACACTAATTAAACTTTGCAATCATGCATGCTGGACAGTAGACAATCTGAAGAATTGAAATATCAATAAAATCTAATCTGTTTTAACATGTAAATTGTTTTATATTTAGGTTACAAGTCCCATTTATTAATTTTCTTGTATAGATTATTATCTTTTACTAATCTGATATAATAACTTTTTTTTTATATATACTACTAGTTTAATATATTTCACCGAAAACACAAGCATAGCCGACTTCTGGAAAGAGTTTAAGTTGATATGAAATTTGTAATTTTGATAAAGTATGTTACCTGCTATAACAAATAAAGAAGATTTGATAGTGTAACTTTTTGTTATACTGATGATATTTATTGTTAAAGATATAATTAAATAAATAAAAGTGTGCTCTCTCTAATAGCTTAATCTTTTATTTGAGATTACCCACAAAATTAATACCAAATTAAAGCAAGCAAAAGTCCTGAGTTCAACTCTCATCGCCACCCATTATCAAAAAAAAAAAAAATCCACATGTTCGGCTCATGAATCAGGCCCAAATGCATGTTGAAGGGCATATTAAGAATATAATTAATTTAATAAAAATATACGTTCTCTTTAACAATTTAAGCTTTTAGATTAGAGAATTATAATCTTCAATTTATATATAACTTAACCTCTTTGAAAATAGAGCCCATCAAAGGACCTCTTTTAGGCTCAGTGATCAGTGTCTTAGAGAGATCATAAAGTGTGAAAGAAAAATCGAGATACATATTTGATGGAGTGATTGAAAAGTATAGTCACTTTACACACACACATATATACATATGTATCAAATATTAAAGTGAGTATCAAATTGGCAAGAGGAACTAGCAATAAGCAAAGTTTGGGGATAGATGAGTTGCACCAATAGTGAAAAAACAAAAGCATAAAGGGAATTGATGTTGATACTCCATGTGATAATCAGAGAGGCACATGCAAATACCACACTAATTAAGAAAAAAAGAGAGCACCTTTTCATCCTTTTTCTTGAAGTGTTTTTCTTCTCCTTCTCCCCCACCCCACAATAAATCAATTAATTGGTGGTCCGACCATAAATATATCCTTATCTTATCAGTTTCCAACTTTTATTCCTCAATGAACTTGGTCACATCAAACATTTGGCTTAGCTATGGACTGTTTTCATTACGTTTATATATCGTTTTCAAAAAAATTTAATCTCCATTGGTTTCGTGTAATAATTGTGGCTTGTTAATATATATAAAGATGAATCCAAAATTTAGAATCACGATGTTTAGAATAAATATGATACTATCGTTATATGTATGTACATTTTTCCCCATATGTATCGATAGTTCCAAGTCGAAAGCAATAGGTGTAGCTAAAACTGTAAAGTTCATCCTAAATTTGTCTGTGCTTGTTATTGGTCTTCATGGGCGGAGATAAGGAGGCGGAAATGGATTCATCTCAGAATTACACTGTGTATAGAGATTTTTGTTTTTTGTTTTTATTTTTGTGTATATATATTAGATATTGAATTCCCCTTTGATTTTTTCTCTCATTTACTGTTATTATTTTTAAACTTTCTTGCTGAAACTTATTACGATATTTGTTGGTTCAAAATAATAGTAGTAGTATTTTTTTCCTCGGTAGACCATTACTTTAAGTACTCAATTCTCAGACCAAATCCTAGTATTTTAGCAGCAGAATGATAGGAGTAACTATTCGGCAAAACTTTATACAACTTTATTTGTATAAAAATATACTTCTATAAATCTAAATTTTTAATAAATAATGAATAAAGTAAGTTCTTACAATTTGTACATGTACTTTTTATTCTTTTTGTAAAAGGAAATATAGAAATTTGATTGAGATGAGAAGACTATACTATGATGTTTCCATCCATGTTAATAAAAAAATGCTATATTATGATGTCAATGAGAAATCTTTTTATTTATTAATATCTTGTATGTTCATTCGAAATTTTAAACATTATACTATGCAAAGATAAATGAAGACACCCGATAAGATATTATTCCCAAATCGAATACGTATTCCAAAATAGAAAGAACTTATCCCAAGGCCAGAAACAGGCCCCTCAAAATAAAATGTCCCAGGAAAACATTAATTAAAGAGCCCCCTTTTTTCGTCATATAATTTATTCCAACTTAGATTCCGTTTAATTTCATTTAGTGGAATTGTAAATCTGAATAATTCATATTTCAGCACTTGGCCCGTGCTGAGTCTAGTCCCAAATCGGTGTTAAAAATTAAATTTGTAAATATTTTTTAAAAAAATTTCTGCTCTTACTTCTCTGTTTTTGTAACATCAGTTTGACACTTTCAAAAATGTTGTTATATGATGAAATCAATAAAGTTAACTTATAAATAAATATAAATAATTAAAAGTCTTGGTATAATTATAAGATACTTTTGTAGATGTTCTTTCAACTATACAAAAAGAATTTACTGAAAAGTCAATGAAATTAAATTTTTCTTACTTAAAAAAAATTTTTTCTTAATTTAATTAACCATTTTATGAAATCTACATTGTAATAACTGTTTCATGTTGAAGTTAATTATTTTGTCCTAAATTATATAAGATATTAATATCCAATATTTCGCAGAATATTTTAATATTAAAATATATACTTTTTAGAATTAACTACAGTTTTTTTATAAAAATAAAATTTATAGAATATATATAAAAATAAAATTTATAGTTCCTCTTTTAATATAGTAATTTATTAGATAAATTTTATGTTGAAAGTGCGTGCATGTAAAATTTGATTAGTTAACTACAATACTTTTGAATTCATTTTTTGATAGAGACGGAAGGACTATAATTTACATTTTTTATACTTTTTAAAGTATTTAATAATGATATAAGTTATTTGTTTTTATTTTCTTAATTTAAAACTTAATTCTATCTTAAGTGAAATCTTTGTTAATTACTAATATTTGTCAGCATGTACGACACAAAATTACATGAGAAATAAAAAAATATGTTTAATCTGATGAATAAAAATTTAAAATAGCGAATGATAAATGGTAAATAATATCAATAAATAATAAATAATATTATAAGAATAATATTTTAACTCAATCATTAAGCCTATTTTATGATAGAATTTGAATGACATAATAAATTATAACATGTATATAATAAATTCTTAAGAAACATATAATTTAAAAATAAATTCAATATAGTAATATTTCCACATAAAGGACTCAAAAATGCATGAGTGTGTTTGTGGGGGCCACAACCTTTTTCATGACATCATTACTTTTACTGGCATGACAAAAGTCCTTAAAATCTATAAAAATGTGTGAGGATTTGCAAAGTAATTAAAACTTATATTAGGGGTAAAAAGAGACAAAAAATTCATGTGAGGACTGCAAAATTTGAGATCAATAGTAATGTAACCAATTATTTGTTTTGATTAATTCAAATTCTGTGTAGAATCTTAAAATTATTAAAACGTTCATGCAACAATTATGTGAGGGTATAACCTATTATCACTAATATATATATCCATTATCATTGTGCAATTACAACCATCAGCCTCCAGGACAAATTTACCATCGTCAATCATTTACATTGTCAGACACTTTCCTTACCAGTCTCCACCACCAACCTCTAATGCGTATACATACTACTATCATCAACTACCACCATCAATCACCATTCCAACCATTCCAGGATATTGACGATTTTGGGGAATCATAGGTAATGACATTATAGGCATCGATTAAAGTTCGTTTTTTTTCATGATTTTCGTTCTAGTGTCACTCTCATCCCAAAAGTAAAAAATCCAATCTATCGTACCCTTTATAAAATTATCACGATAATGATAGTATTTTGTAACCAAGCTTTTGTTCCAGGAAGATTAATTAGTGACAACATTATTTTAAGCCATGAGTTAGTCAAAGGACTCATCTTTTGCTACCATACGACCACTACCAACAACCATCTTCATTGTTTGCTACCACCGCACAACTCAACGTAACATTAGACACCGGTCCATAACCAAATTGAATATTATCATTGCTAGCTTCCTACATAACAAAGTTTATGAGCATTTTCGGGGGTAGACTACAACTACAAACTAAAGGGCGGGAGAGCAAGTGATTCAATGCAATTGTGGGTTCGGGGTTCTAATTCTTTAAATTTCCATTCAAATTTTTGGGTTCTTAATTAATAATTTATACATATTTGACAAAATTTTTAATACTAGAAAATACGTAGTTGGGATAAAAATGGTTTTCATATGTAAATTACTTTGGAACCTATGGATGGTGGATGAATACAGCTGTAGCCTACAACTCGTATCCACTGGAACCGAAAGATATGTCAGCAAGTATACCAAAATGGAAACCAACCGAACTCGGATAGAACAGAGAGGGTATGGAGTATCTTTCCGCCCCTGACTACAAACCGATCTCCATCACTCACTATTATCATTGCTATCAACCACTACCGTCACTGGTCTTAGCGTGTGTTTCATAAAGAAAATAATCTCTCACAATATCATGTAGATGAATATTTTCTTATAGATACAATACTTAATTATTCTTTTATTTTAAATATTATTATTAACTTTTTAATAAGCATAAATTATACATTTTCAAAAATATAAAAATAAAATAAAAATAATCCTAATTATCTAGTTTCAAATCTAGATAAAGTATCTTAATTACTATTGTATCAGATTTAGACATTTCAAGTCTTTAAACAAACAAAACAAAACAAAACAGGAGGGGTCCGGCCTTAACCAACTAGGAGGCATGTCTTCCATTCCCCACTTTGAAAAGATCCCAAGAGCAACCTAACCAACAATAAGCCTTAGACACCGGTCCATAAGGTATCATTGCTAGCCTACATGCAGCAACTACAACTACAAACCGATCTCCATCACTCACTATTACCTATCATGTAGATGAAACTAACTTCTCTTTTATCTTTTTCCCAAAACCTTACATATACATTTATAAATAACAATACCTTAAAATCATTGATCTCTCATTTCCTCATTTCAAGAAAATGGCCTTCCGATTCAAGAACCAAAAAACTAAATCATCTTCAATATACTCTAGTCCATTCCACCAAATGGAAAACCCTCCCTTATTATCATTGCTCCAACGTACCACTACTCATCACAATTGTACGACAACTACTACTAATACAAATACAAATACAAACACAAACACCAAAAAATCAAGAAAATCTTCTAGTAGTACTAGTGGTGGCATTTTTCGTATGTTTAAACTCCTCCCCATGTTAACAACCGGTTGCAAAATGGTTGCCTTATTAGGTGGTCGTCCAAGAAATAAAATGTTAACCGATAAAGCCACAACAATTACTTTATTTGGTTACAAAAAAGGTAGAGTTAGCCTAGCAATTCAAGAAGACCCTCATAGACCTCCGATTTTCGTGATCGAGCTACCGATGCTCACCGGTGCTTTTCACAAAGAAATGGCATCGGATATAGTAAGATTGGCACTCGAGAGTGAAACTAAGACACATAAAAAGAAAGTGTTGGAGGAATTTGTTTGGGCAGTTTATTGTAATGGGAGGAAATTTGGGTATTCAATAAGAAGGACTAAAAATATGAGTGAGGATGAAACTCATGTGATGCAACTATTGAGAGGTGTTTCAATGGGTGCTGGAGTTCTTTCTTGTCCAGTACATGATGAGAAGGAGAATAGAGGTGTTGATGGAGAAATGACTTATATAAGGGCAAGATTTGATAGGGTTGTTGGATCAAAAGATTCAGAGGCATTTTATATGATTAATCCTGATGGTGCATCTGGTCAAGAATTGAGTATTTTCTTCGTAAGAGTTCATTGAAAGTACTTGAGAATAGTATGCATGTCCGGTGCGTTCTTAAACAAAGTCTCAAGTTTGATGTTCAGAAAATGGAAAACGTCTCGGTATGGGACTTTTAACTTCCTGTGGACAGAATTTCCCACATGGATCGGTTCTCAATGGGTGATTTGTTTTTTTATATATGATTTTGGACAATCATCACTTCATGAGCTAGCTTTTGAGGTCTAATTAGGCTCAATGCCCATTTTACATGGTATCAGAGCAGACCTATTTCTATTCATGATTTATCCGATATTGGGCCCATGTACCATATATGTTGTCCACACGCTAGTTAGCACAGGTCTACTGGTCTAGGCGTGCAGGGTTTCAGAATTTCTCCCATCGATCGGTTCTCAATGGATGATTTGCTCTCTTTATACGATTTTGTGCAATTCTCATTTGATGAGATAACTTTCGAGATTGAGTTATGTCCAAGATTAATTTCTTCACACCGTGGACCTACTGAGTGCAATTCCAAATTAATCAAGCAATGAGTTTTATTGTCTACAGTAAAAAAAGAAAATAGTTTGTACTATATAAGTCTTGAAGGTTTAGGTAAAAACATAAAGGGAAAGGTAAATTCTTTTTCCCTTCAATCTGTTTCTAGAGTAGTTATTGGAATACATTCTAATTGGTTTTGACTTGTACTTGTATCGAAAAGAAAAGGGGTAAAATAGTTTATCTAGATCTCTACCCTAAAGTTTGTTATATGGAAAATTTTGCTGTTTTCATGTTTAACGTGTATATATAGTACTTGAAAAAAAAAATTGATGCGCCAATTAAGAAAATTAATGGAGTACATATGAAATTATCGAAACTTGGAATGAAAATGGATAACTATTCGATACGAAGAACAAAAGAAACATCAATTCTCATTAGAAGTTCATCGGATGGTGCTTACTTTGTTCTATTTTGTTCAATTCGATAACATTTTAAACTTGTCAGTAAATTTTATTTAGATATTTGAGTCCGTGGCAGAGAATTTCTATTAAGAAGTTTTAAAAATATAAGGAAGTAAATATATGGAGAAGCTGAGGGGTCCAACATCTACTATATACACATAAAACATAATTTACAGATCAATGTTTTGCCGAAAGGGGTTCGGATCCCTCTAGGCTCAACCTAGCTTCGCCCCTGATTTGAGCTATGACATGTTTCAGAACACAAAAATAAGTGTTCCTATATTAGTCACTTTCGGCTTAAATTTGAAAATTCTTTTTGCAGATGTTATCAAATGTTTATTACGTAAATAAGTTAACTACATAAAATATGTAACCTCCTTAGTTATACACATCAGCCTCAATAGGAACAAACTTGAGGGTTTACGGCTTATTAAGTCTAGTGCGTATAACTAAGGTACATGATATATTTCAATTGGTTTACTTATCTACGTATTGAGTGCTTTAAAACACACGCAAAAGTTATTTTAAAATTTGAGCCGGAAGTGTTAAAATATAATCACTTTATCATGTGTTTGTGTGCTCAATTAATGGAACAAGTCATAGTTCGAGTCTTTAAATAAAATTTACTTGCAAATTCAAGTACTTTTAATATATACAACCATTTCTTTTTATGTATGTATAACAAATGATGAATTGCATTCACAAAAATGTTGCTTTCGTCACTACCTGAACATATATAATGACCACCAAACTAATAACCCCAACATCAACTCAGTTCCACAAACATGAGCAACCGCCTCTTTTTTGTTTTTGATTTTGGTTTGTTTTATGTGTCTTTTTTGTTTGAACTTTTTACCTCTGCATTACTTGCCCAAAATTGCCGAATGAGTTATTCTGCAAATTTAAATAATGGCAAACATCTTTATTGATATTAATTTAATACCAGCAGGGGCGTACGTACCATTGTTAGTGCGGATTCAATTGAACTCATAATTTTTCGACGCGGATCATAAATTTATATATAAAAATTTACTAAACTTGCAATAAATAGTGGACATGAACCCATAATCAAAATTTTAAACAAATTCGCAAGGCTCAATATCAAAAAGAATTACCAAAGTTATGCCGGACCCCTAGTATACTTAGATAGAAAAAAATTTAACTTTAATCCTCCGATCATAAAAGTTTACCCATTAAAAGTATGCCCCATAACTTTGTGAAGGCAAAGTTATAATAATCGTAAGATGAGACTTAGCATAAGTATCGGTCCGCATAACTTTGATAATTCCCCTTCAAAGCAACAAAATATAAGGTAGAAAGCTGCCGCACTTATAAGAAAATTTTAACTATTAGAAATTGTGTCGATAGACTTACGATTTCTTAAAATTCATGTAAAAGGAAAAAAACCTATATAGACAAGATTAGTTATTGAGAATTCATATAGCTGATTTAAGTATGATTAATTGAAGTCGATAGTATTTCTTAAAATTTTAAAAGGAGAAAAAACCTATATAGACAAGATTAGTTATTCATATTATTTGTATGATTAATTGAAGCGTATCTTTTGTTCCTGTCTTTATTGTTGTTTTTTCTGTGTATGAGTTGTCATTTCCTTTTATATTACGTCAATGCCCTGCTTCTTTTTACTGCCACTTGTAGATGGGATAAGTATCTTATAACTTTGAATAATTCCTCCTTTCAGTGATCATCCACATTTCACTTGTATTGCTACTTTTGTTAGCGTGAGTTGAACCCACAATCTTGGTATTGCGAGCTTGGTCCACGCATTGATTCACTTCTTTAAAGTCTTCAAATTTACTAATTCGACTAATGCAGATATGCTATGTAGAGTGCATTTAAGGCAAAAGTGTAATCTACTAGTGTACGTTTCTCCTTTCACTGATCCGACTAATTCAGATTTATGTTAGATTCATTTCATGGAGAAATGCTCCCTATTAGGTGTTTATTTCCAGAATTCCAGTGTTCAAACTCTAGACTTATGTTAAAGGTAAAAAAATCTCATCAATTCCAGTATACTCCTTCGTGGTAGTTGATTCACCTTTTTGACAGATGCAGGGGGACTAACACTAACTAAAAAGAAATAAATTAAAATTTATTGGAAATATATTTATAATATTAAGCACCAAAAAGACTTACTACTTTCATACAAAATTTAGCCATTTTACATTCTTCTAACATAAACATCTGATGTTAAGACTACAATATGAGTAAACATTTTGCTCATACTATAGGTGTCAAGACCTCTACATTTATCCAATAAGATTCACCTATCATTCAGATACTTATTCAGCTCGAGATCAATTTTAAATAATGAAACAAGTCTCTACTAAGCAAGGAACAAAAAAAGATCTTTACTTGCACGCTAAAAAGGATATTGCATGTCAATAAATACCCCGTTAGCACTCTAACGGGATATTAGTGTTTCATAAATTTTCAACTAAAATACAATGTTAACAGTAGATTTCATCTTCTTGATTCTATTGCCAGTGTGCATAAGCCTTTAATAGCTCAAATAAACATCAATGGTAACACAATTAGAGTCGATGTACACAGGATCAATCCACTGCATAACAACTCCAATATGCAGAAACACTGCAACTTGTTATGCCCTTTTTTCTCTATCAAGCTAGCCTAATATGTACACAAGTTTTCATATACACAAGTAATAGGATTGAGATTTCCTTTCCTAGAATCCTGGGGAAATATAAACCCTTTCTATTTTCACCAAGGAGAAAACTTATTATTGGGAATATTTGATGAACTAGGATTCAGCTCTGGCGAAGAAATACTAGGAAGTATTTCTAGTGTAGAACGAGGAGAGTGGTGAGAAGCTGCTCCATAATCACACGTTACAGAATGCGATTGGTGACTTGTTTCGCTGAAATATAAACACAAGTTCCTTTTGTATAAGATAAGCATAATGGTCAATGGAGCACAAGTCCCAACTCAAACTGACCAATTGGAACAATCAATATTAATATCAAAGACGAGGATGATAGATGATTTCATTAAATATATAGAGTACACTTGACATAACCAAACATTTACAAAAGAAAAAGGACTCGAAAGTTACCATTACCCGTTATGTGGAGATTTTGCGTGCATAGATGATATTCCTGGTGAAAGTAGATTTAATTCCATAATATGGTTTGTTGAGTCCCTTGGACTCTGCAAAATTTCGTAAAAAAGGTAATGAATTGAAAGTTGAAACAACTCGAGTATCAGAAAGTTATAGACAGAAAACAGAGGACGTCTAGCTAATAAAAGTTAGAGAAACAAAAGAGAAATCAATAGCATTATGTTAAGTATTAATCAGCTTGTAGCACTCACATGTAATTTCATCCGAGAAAATTCTTCTGAGCAACCTGAAACGGTCGCACTATGTTCACGCGAATTAGCATTACTTAGGAACGGATGTTCAAGTAACATCAGAGCTGTTGGCCGATCTTCAGGTTTCCTCTGAAAGCAGCACTGGAGGAAATCCTTTCCTTCCGAAGACAACGTTTCAGGTACAGGTGGCGATTTGTTCAGCGCACTGAACATAGCTTTCACCTAAAAAAAAAGAAAAAAGAAAAAGACACAGTTTCTTTAGACATCATTACTGGAATGACTAAAAATTTGGACTTCCGGCCTCTTCATTGAGACGCCAGTTGACCATGAGCTATGCCGCTTGGACTCTTCAAAAATACCACGGGATTAACGGGATGGGTGTCAGATCGTCCAAAAGTAGTACATTGTTGGGGATGCGACACGGATACGGCAACATTTTTGGAGAATCCAAGCAACGTAGCTTCTCAGGCTACTGTTCATTTTTTAAAAGATGGTTCACCAAAAAAGATTGGAAGTAATTAAAATTGTCTCTCAATAATTTTATTAAGCATAGAAGGCTTTAAATAGCCAATCTCGAAAACATAATCTGCAGAAAATCTGCATAGCAAAATAAAAAAAATTAAACTAAAATATCTCAATAAACTAAAAAAATCTAATATAAAATTAAAATTCAAAAGGGTAGATTCATCCTAAAATAAGCAACTTAATATGCCAAAACAATGCAGCAGTAACTGAAGCAAATTCAACAGCTATGATGCTATTATGCAAAAACCTAATAGCTCAAAGTTTGTTAACGTGGCGTACCCCATCTAATCCACTCCAAGGGGGTTCTCCAGTGAACATTTCAATGACGGTACAACCCATACTCCATATATCAATAGCACAGGCAAGCTCTGGATTGGCATCTTTCCGTATCATAGCCTGCATTACCTGCACGAGACGAAAAAGAGAAAACCTTAAGAACAAGCAAAAGAAAACAGCTAGCCAGTATTAGAAAGTAGCTTCATAGTACCTCCGGAGCCATCCAGTGCGGACTCCCTTTCAGAGATAGATTAGTTGCACAGCCTGAGAGCTGAGAAAAGAGAAGCAGAACCATGTTACTGCAAATAATGCTAGATGACAAAAATAACATGAAACTCAAGAAAAGTAATGCCGTTTTTGCTTTTTCCATTTCCTAAAGGATCCAGTCGCCCCAGTAGCAATTATGCTTCATTTAAGATGAATAATGCTGGAGAAACAGAAGGAAAGCAGTAATTGGAAAGCATTCAAAACTGGCAACCTTAATAGCCGAAACATATACTACTCATTTCATACAACAGTTCACCAGAGAACTCAAAACACTACAACAAAGTAAAGAAAGAGATTAGCATATTCAATTAAGCTTTAGAAATTTCAGGGCGTACATGTTTTGCTAATCCAAAATCTGCAAGCTTGACGATTCCCGATGCGTCAACAAGCAAATTTGCCCCCTTAATGTCCCTACTCAACGAAACCATCCAAGCCATTAGAGTTACGGTCATATCAGTTAATTAATATATATACTACAAAACAAAAAAAAACTGGTGAACGTCGTTGCTAAATAGCTCATAGATAATATAATTTTTTGAAGATCTGTCGCTAATACGACGCCAAATAGGATTAGCGTCAGCTTTTGTTGTTTAGATAAAGAGTTTGACTGTCGCTAATTCCTGTTTTTCTAGTAGGGTTATATAACCGGATAAAGCATTCATTCCAGTCAATAATAGATCAAGCCAATGAAATTCCTCAATCATATCCTAAAATACAAAACAAAAATTGAAAGAAAGAGCTTTGTAGGCTTTAGTATCCTGTAATGGATCATTAAATAGCAACTAACATTATCACCTTCGTTAAAACAGGCAATTTACCTGTGTATCGTCTTAGTGCTATGTAAGTAAGCCAGCCCTGATACTATATGCCGTGTAAAATTTCGAACTATTGACTCTGTCATAGCTCCACCATGATCCCGGACATACTTATTAATTGATCCTGGATGAACATATTCCAGATATATGCAAAAACTGTCTTCCATCTGAACAGCAATAGCACTTTATCCATTAAAATGTTCGAAAAGAGATATTCAAATAGTTGGTATAAGATGGTACGAAAGAAGATCTTCTTACTATTTCACTGCCGTAATATTGGACGATATTTGGGTGCTTTAAATGCTGGAGAACTTTTATTTCCTGAGACAAAATCAACAAAACAAATGTATACAATTAAATATATTTCTCTATAGCATATCTCATAGCATAAATTGGTGAAAAGTACTTAATAGCATTTGCTGTTACATACAAAATTCTAACCTTTCAGTGTCAGATATGCCAAAAATCGTGCATAAGCAAGTAGCATAAAACCATTGCCATTTGAAAAGTCAATTCTCTGAGTCCAAATAAATTTGCGTATTCTAGATCTATTTCCGTTTAATACAAGTAATGAAGTCAAAGAACATTAACATCAATAAAGTTAAAGTGTGTCTGAATGAGTTACAGTACTGATATTGAACTCTCAACAATAGATAATGTAGGAAGAAATTTGTATGACCTTGATTTGATTAAGGAGGTGCTTATATAGCATGCTCAAACAGTTTAAAGTTCGGTTTACTTAATCATAGATTTGGCATCTAAAATATTTTCTCTCCATATCCCGCATCGTCATACAGATGCACCGGTCCGTAGGTGCAAAACTATGGTAAGTGAAGGTGTTAAAAGGGGCCGGGGTAGACCTAAAAGTTGTCTTGAAGGACCTACAAATCCTTGGCAGCACTGCAGACTTAGCTAAAGATGGGGCACAATGAAAGAAAAAGATCTGCAAGATGATGATCTGAAATGAGATTAATGGATTTGAAAAAAAAAAAATGAAATGAGATTTATGAAGAAGTAGAATTCATATATAGCTGACTCCGAATTGTTTGGGACTGAGGCGTAGTTGTTGTTGTTGCATATATCTCATAATTTACAATGTAAAGATATATTTTAAGATTGTATTCTATAAGCAGGACATTAGGACTAACCTGTTCTAGCTGTTTTATGCATTCAGCAGATTTAGGATCATCTGGATTGAGATCGACTTCTTTCATTGCACACAGAGCACCAGTTTCACTATAAGAGGAGAAAAGAAAATGTTAAATCGACAGCCAAAGTAGGATCTAGCAAAAAGCTAACTTTAATACAGTACCGGTTAGTAGCTTCATATACACTTCCATAAGTACCACGTCCTAAGAGTTTCCCCTTTTGCCATTGACCTTTTACATATGGTATATCTGGTTTATCTATATTGTTCTGACTGGTAGGTAATTGTGGCTGTTGTGAAACTCCGGGTGGAAGGGGTAGCGGGTGCACATTATTGCCTTCGGGCCAATCTACAGGACTTTCCGGGAGTGATTTGTGATGTGAATGCAGAGAACCGTTTTGGTGATTCCAAATTCTGTTAACTGGATGTAATCTCGGGCTACTAAGGGGAGAATGATCAGCGCTCTGTGTAACCCTAGCAGTTGAAAGTTGGATAGAATAACCTGCATGTCTATCCAAAGAACTGTCGGGGGGTGATGATGCCTGATGAAATGTAGGACGGAAAAGGTCTGCTGTGCCATATTGTTTTGGGCTAAGATTCGGACTTGTAAAACCGCTGCCTGGAGCACTTCTAGCAGGAACGTTAAGTCTGAAATTCTCTTCAACGCCTTCAGAATTTTGATCCTGAGGGAAATGCCGACGGCGATAAGTTGGAGTAGATGATCTTTTATGCTTAGAGTTTCCCGTCTCTACTGGAGTTTGATGAGAAGGATCCCTGCAACATGCAATATATTTGAATTTTGACATATTTCTAATTGGATTTGTTTTTACAAAATCATAATCTCCAAGTTAAAGTGTTGCAATCTAAACACAAAATCAGCAGCCTCCATCATTTGCTATTAAGACTAAGCAGGACTTAGTAGCCTGTTCCTTTGCTTTTGGGTTCCCAGGCGGAGGGGGTATTTATCATTTCTGATTAATTGTCTTCCAAGAGAGGTCAGGCACAAGGGATCAAGAATTCTTCTAATTCGGTTCGACAGGAAACACCAAACCGATGCCTTTGAAAATGTTATACCAGGTATTTCTCATCATAACTACTGTTTTGAAAGTCATATTCAGCATCAACAACATTCATTATGATAAATCTATAAGCTGTAAGTTACCTCCACAGCTCCACAAGCACAATAATTTGGTGCATGAGCAGATTCAAACATCAACCAATTACCTACAACACACCTTTTGAACATAGCAAGGGTAAAGAAAAGGAAATAAGCTTTTAAACACCACCCAGAGGCGAATTCAGGATTTTAAGAGGATCGGTTCACCATTGCTGCTAAGATTATTTTTAAAAAATAAAAAAAAGACGCAAAAGTGCATTAAGTTGTGTTCGATCCTGCAACCTTAAGGATTAAACCCAGCACTTAACCAGTGCTCCACTCAATCTTGTTTGACCATGTGTTCCTTCAGTTAATATTAGATATATTTTAAGAATTATATACATAATATACTGAGTTTAGTCGGGTGACCATGTGTTCACGTGACCCATTTTTCCTACCTAAATTCGCCCCTGACAGCACCTACCAAAGTTTCACATAGCTAATTTCAGGTCCAGATAAAAGAGGATTATAGTTAATAACAAATTGACGATAGTGCCAAACTATTATCAGTTCTAGCACTTCTATCTAAACTCGTAAGAACTTATAAGTATGTTTCATTATTTAATGCTTATCAACTACTTTAATCAGCTAAGCCAAACAAATTATCAAAATTAAAAACTTTTCCTCATCAACAGCAGAAATACTGAACAGAATAAAAGAAACTGACCTTATGACAGCACAATTTGAAGCATCCCCTTGGACTCTGGCAGGCATATTAGCATCACTAGTACTTTGTTTCTGCACAGAATTTAGCTCAGGTAGCGGCAAAGGCTGAGGCTTGACGGATTTAGACCAGTGACAAGGCTTCTGATACCGAGAGGATCGAGACACTGGTGACCCTGAATTCTTATAGCAATCAGGAGAAACTGGCATGGATTGAGAGCCAACATTTGGGTGCAAATCAATATCATCATCATCAACATGTCTCAATTTACGCAGCCGAGTAAGCCGCTTTCCTCCACCTCCATAACTTTTGGGAGACTCGTGTGAAGGTGAAGTAGATGCAGAGGAACTTGAAAACAGTGAAAATGCTTTTCTTGTAAAAGGCATCTCAATTGTTGAGACGCGAATTCAGAATTTAGAGTCAGTGGATTCAGAATGAGTATTAATATATCTACTTATGGATCAAGGAGAAAATAGAACAACATAATATGCTTCTATTACTAAAAAGATGTCATGGAGAGAAAAATCCAAGAATTGCTTGTGGGGTTGTTTGACTTGTCTTTAAGGTTTTGTTGTTGAAGAACTTAGAACAATATGCTTCTATTACTAAAGACATGTCATGGGAACAAAAAATGAGCAAAAAATTTCAAGAATTGCTTGTGGGGTTGTGGTATTTAGGGGTTCAAGAATGGATGATGTGGTTGTGGGGGTTAAAGGGTAGTAGATTTTGTTGTTGAAGAAATTAGAACACTAAGCTTTCTATTAGTACTAAAAACAAGTCATGGGGACAAAAATTGAGAAAAAACAATCAAAGAATTACTTGTGGGGTTCAAAATGAGTATTAATATGGAGCATAAATAAGAATAATAGGCTTCTATTAGTACTAAAAACATGGCATGGAGGCCAAAAATTGAGAGAGAAAAATCCAAGAATTGCTTGTGGGGTTGTGGGACTTAGGTAATTGAAACTCTTCAGGTATTGCTTTGTGGGGTTGTAGGGGTTAAAGGGTAGTAGATTTTGTAGCTGAAGAAATTAGAACACTATGCTTCTATTAGAACAAAAAACATGCCATGGGGACAAAAAATGAGGAAAAAAATATTTCAAGAATTGCTTGTTGATTCTGGGATTTAGGGAATTGAAACTCTTCAAGAATGGATGATGACGGCTAAAGCCTTAAAGGGTAGTTGGTTTTGTTGTTGAAGAAAACCATAGAGAGTCGTCTCTTGCAGGCATTACACACAAAGAAAACTCAAATTCTTTTTTCTTAATTTTTTGTCAAATGGTTGAATCTCAAAGTTCACTTCTATGTGATTGGAAGTCAGAAACACGATGTCTTGTTTTGTTTCTTTTTGGTGAAAAGTCGATTTGTCAGTAAAAGATATATGAATACCGTGTGTGAACACATAACAATTAAAAAGAAAAGACAATTTTCCATTCTACGATGTCAATTGTCAAGGTTGACTAGTACAAATCGACGTGTGAGAATAGAAAAAAGCACACGTACTTTATAAAACGACTTTTAGACAATGAAGTCAGCCAGTCATGAGTCACCGCTGGCCTTTCTTTTTTTTTTTTATTGAACCAAAGGAAAAGGTTGAAATATGTTAGCATTGAACTTTGTGAAATGGTTCAATTTTGTCATGCGGCAATAGTTGGAGGGAAATATGCCACTACCGTTATAATAATGTTCTAGATATGTTCTTATTTATTAGAGAAAAATGAGAACTTTTATTCTCTTACAATTTAAATAGAAGAAAATTATTTTTTTCAGATCTATTATAGATAAAAAATGAAGATTTTTATAAAAAGATCATAAAACTTAAAAGATTTATAAAGGGCTAAAATCTCTGACGGCAATGTCTCTATCACTAAAGATCAAATCAACCAACTTCAAGCCTCAAATTATCTCAAATTGAACTTAGATATGAGAAACTGCACTGTCAAATTAAATTTGCACATCCGTCAAAGCTCTATCAACACAACTTTACCTTCCAAATCATTTTCAACAATATTGTGGTGATCAAGGTATGGTTACAGTGATTGAGGTGGTCTTACGATAAAGGTAAAATGGTGAAGTTGAAGGCATGTGAGAGATCGTTTATTCGTATGCAATGATTTTTGCGTGAAATTTTTGTGTGTTCTTTTTGTGAGTTTCATCAGGGTGAAGTAGTGGTTCAATGACGGTGCTCATCAAGCGATGTTTTTGAGATTGGAAATAATAAATTGTTATGGTGGTGATTGATTTAAAGTGATATGCATGGTGACTGAGAAAACTAATATATGTACAATTTCGTGAAATTCAGCGGCCAATCTGCACCACTTCACATAGTCTAGAGGCATCTTTGACCCTTTTCCCTAAGAATGCCTACGTGTCGGAAAGTTTTTACAACAACAACATACCCGTTATAGTCCCACAAGTAGGATTTGGGAAGGGTAGAGTGTACGCTGGCCTTACTCCTATCTTGGAAGGTAGAGAGATTGTTTCTGATAGACCCTCGGCTCAAAGAATGCATATTAAAGTAGTTCGAAAAGCATGGCAAATAAAAAGAAAAGCATAGCTAATAATAAGGAAAGCATGACGGCATCCTGAAATTGAAGAACAAGAGAATAATAATAGGAATAACAACAAATGAATTCAATAATCGCTGAACAAGAAACACCAACAATAATAGAAATTGAAGAACAAGAGAATAATACTACCACTACTGATATATACTGGAAACTAGGTGAACAGTAAACTAAGATACAACGCTCAACTATCTCCTAACCTTCTATCCTAATTGGCGTCCTCCATAATCCCCTATCTAAGGTCAAGCCCTCGAAAAGCTTAAGAAGTTATGTTATGTCTAATCACCTCTTCCCAATACCTCTTCAACCTACCTCTACCGCTCCCGAAACCATCCATAGCCTACCTCTCACACCTCCACACTATGGCATCCGTGCATCTCCTCTTTACATGTGAACCACCTCAACTCGCTTCCCGCATCTTGTCCTCCAGTGAGCCCACTCCCACCTTATCCCGAATATCTGTATTTTAATCTTACCTCTCCTAGTATGCCCACACATCTATCTCAGCATTCTCATTTCTGCAACTTTCATCTTCTATACATGAAAGTGCTTGACCGGCTAACACTCTGCTCCATATAACACAATTGGTCTAAACACTACTCTGTAGAACTTACCTTTGAGTTTTAGAGGCACATACTTATCACATAAGACTCTTGATGCGAACCTCCATTTCATATACCCTGCTCCAATACGATGTGTGACATCATCGCAAATCTTCCCAATTTCTTGAATAATAGACACTAGATACTTGAAACTTCCTCTCTTGAGATGACCTTCATGTCGAGTGACATACTTATCACATAAGGACCAAAAATTAAAGACCACCCCAAGCTAGGGACATCCGTTTGAACCTCTTCTTCATCGAGAGGCCCATGGATACACTTCCTTAATTCATATGATTCATAGTGAGGATCCATAATTGTGGGGCAATTGCATAATCTCCCAATTTCTGAAATGATAGACACTAAAATATGGGTTCCAGTTCGAACCCCCACTTCCTCTCTTGAGATGACCTTCGTGTCGAGACTCACTTATACGCCAGCCTCATGCGTTAAGTCACTAAACTTGCTCTCCAAGTATTCAGTTTTGATCTTGTTCCACCTGAATTTGAGGGCCAAAAATTAAAGACCACCCCAAGATAGGGACATCCGTTTGAACCTCTTCTTCATCGAGAGGCCCATGGATACACTTCCTTAATTCATATGATTCATAGTGAGGATCCATAATTATAAGCGGATCCAATTTAAATTATGTATTTTTATAGTAACCTCAAGTTAACATATAATAATAATTAGATTTATTACCACGCATTTATATGTATGTAGTAAATATTTTTACATATACAAGGTGTGAGCAAAAAATACTAAGTTTCCATGAATCCCCATGTACCACTCTAGATCCTCCCCTGGATCCATTTATTCTCCCAGAAATTAATATGACTCTCATCTACTCCACTGCGATTTAGCGGTATATCGTCACAATTCCACCAGTAAGTCAGTTTGCATCTTAGTTATAAGGCTTTGCCTCATATTTCAAACTGATATGCACTTTAATTTTTTTTCAAATAGTGCAAGATTAGACACATAGTGTAAACCATGCATGTTTCTGTTAGCTTCTACTATTCTTTTGGTTATTTGCTATTTCTTCCAGAAAAACTTACTGTATGTAATTACGTGACAAAAAAAAAAAAAAAATATATATATATATATATATTGAATCTCAATTATACATGTAACCAATATATATAATTTAACTTGTTATAGAAAATTAGTTATGTTTTATAAGTTAACTATCTACGCTTGTAATTGGAGTATTTCAGTACCTGATTGTAGAAAATTTTTATATTTATAATTTCATATACAAGTTCTTCCAGAACAATACTCCTATCAGTTCAAAGAAGAGGTAAAAAAACAAAGAAAAACATCACCATATATTAGGTACTTCGACAAAAAGAAATACAATGATGTAGTTCTACATGTACTAAATATTGTACGTACTAAAAAGGTGAAAACGAGACAAAGCTTCATTGTTTGATTAATATCCTTGGAAGATTGGCGGAGGTGGTGATGCGTAAATTGAACCAATATTTGGTGGAAGGACAACATGTTCGAAAGGTGGAGGCGGGGACAACTTTGGAGAAGGAGGTGGTGGAGATTTTAGTGGTGGTGGTGGGGAGTGGACAGGCGGTGGTGGAGAATGAACTATAGGTGGTGGTGGAGAATGTACTGGAGGTGGTGGTGGAGAGTGGACGGGTGGTGGTGGGGAGTGGACTGGTGGTGGTGGAGAGTGTACGGGAGGTGGTGGGGAATGTACGGGTGGTGGAGGAGAGGCAACAGGTGGAGGAGGAGAGTGGACAGGCGGCGGTGGAGAATGTACTGGAGGTGGCGGTGGAGAGTGAACGGGTGGTGGTGGAGAGGCAACAGGTGGAGGAGGAGAGTGGACAGGTGGTGGTGGAGAGTGAAGGGGTGGTGGCGAGTGCATGGGAGGTGGTGGGGAGTGTACCGGAGGTGGTGGAGAGGAAACAGGTGGAGGAGGAGAGTGGACAGGTGGTGGTGGAGAATGTACTATTGGCGGCGGTGAGAAGACTTGTGGTGGTGGAGAGGAAACAGGAGGAGGAGAAGCCTTCTTTGGGGTGGGTGGTGGAGCATGAGGCTTTGGAGATGGTTTAGGGGTGGGTGGTGACTTGGGGGTAGGTGGAGGATTAGGCTTTGATTTAGGAGGTTGAGGTTTTGGTGTGGGAGAAAGTGTTGGTTTTGGTGGCACTTCATTTTTCTTACGAGGAGGAGATTTTGATGAGGGTCCTCCACATTTAGCCTTACTACAATCAATTGGCTTGCTCACAATAGGTTGACATTGTTTTTGAGACTTTTGTTTTGGTCTATCAGGCAAACAATTGTTTGTATCATCGAAAGTCACATCTTTCCTCGTATGTGGTTCACAACTTTTGGCCTCGCCATTGAAGTAATTGAACGAAAACTTGAAATTCTTCAAACTTGATGAACTACATAGATTCTCCGGAACAAAGCCAGTTAAGGAATTGTGCGAAAGATCCAATTCTTCAACATGTGAAAGACCATTAAGGGTCTTTGGCAATATCCCAGAAAGCGAATTCCCAGCAGCATTGAACACTGTTACATTCTTTAACAACCCGACCTCAACAGGCAAGCATCCACCAAGATCGTTGTTTGAGAACACGATCTCATCCAAGTTCGACATCTTTCCAATGCTGTTAGGAATACAACCATGGAACTTGTTATTGGCAAACGTAATAACAGAAACCGAAGAATTTCCAAGAGTCTCGGGGATGGTAGATACGAATCGATTGTCATTCAAGAACAAAGCATCAAGATCTTTGTCAAACAATTGTGCAGGCAACTCTCCTTCAAAGTTGTTAAACCTTAAATCCAAGTACTTAAGGTTAGGCATGTTTAGAACCACCTTAGGAAAAGGACCAACAAGACGATTATTACTAAGATCTAACTCATGCAGCAATGTAAGCTTAGAGAAACTCTCTGGAACAATTCCACAAAATCTATTGGAATTTAGGTGAAACAAAGCTGCATCTGTCAATAATCCTAATTCTACAGGAAGATAGCCTGCTATATCTGCATGATTAAGATCAATCCCAGCAACAACAGTTACATTAGGATCATCTAAAGCCGGCGAACAAAAAACGCCCTTATAGTTACAAACATCTGGACCTTTCCAGTTGCTGGTGAATTTAGAAGGGTCAGAGTATACAGCTTCTTTCCATGCCTTTAACGCAATGTAGGCACGTCTAAGCCTGGAATTAGGAAATGTGTATTCTACCTTCACCTCGAATTCATAGTTATCGGGTAAATTACCATTTTCAGGAAGTGTTGAGAGTTGTCGTCGTGCAAGAAATGATGCTTCATGGTCAGAGAGTGCACAAGAGAAAGAAAACAGAATCGAAGAGAGCAACAAAATGAAAAAACATCGATACGCCTGCATTTTTGGAGGAGAATATCGGACTAACAAGCTGCCTCGGAAGAACCCCAAGGCTGCCCTATGGAAGATGATTTGCAAAAGAACTATCTGTTAAACACAAAAAGAATTATGAAAGATAAAATATGTTCATCATATGAGAAATGAAGATTGATTTTTTCCCTCTTTTGGTGGGAGGTAGTGTTGCAGGTTAAGGTCAAATTATGTCAATGCAGTGTTTGAATTTAGTCATTAAAATATTCACTTGCATGAAGACAAGGAGTGTATTTAGGGGGAAAATGGAAGGCCAATGGTGATGAATGCTACAATGAATTTCACCACAAAATAATTGAGGAAACAAAGGTAAACCTTAAATTTCTCTAGGCCGTTGGTTTACACCTCGAAGTAATAACAAGAAGAAAATGAATGGAAGTTCGGAAGTTTATTTTAGCTTAACATGATTTCCTTGGAATACTATATTCATTGAAAGATTTTTAAATCCTACATGCATTTTTATAGCTAAAATAAGTAAATATTGAGGAAATGTTCTTTTCATTCTATATCACGTTTGGAAAATTCTGAGAAAGACTACTCGATGTCTTTTAATGTTGCATCACTTATGTAGCAAAATACTGAAAGTTGAGATTAATTAGCAATGCTACCAATACCAGCAAGGAAGTTCAAAATTTATAACAAAAATAAAACGGATGTACACTTATAGTTCAATGAACTGTAAATGATTTATTTGTCATTTCCAGGTTACGAATCCACACTAAATATATAGAGTTTTGTCTAATTGATTTATAAGTTCTCCCAGGGTGTGAAAATTTACGAACTCTCTGTGTATAAAAGTTAAATCCAAGTAAGAACTTAAAGGTCTCTAAACGTACATATAATGTGAGTTCTTTCCAAAAATTTACTCTAATATGCTCGTGACAACATAAACCCATGGAATTTGTGTCAATCAAATGCACAAAGTTATCCATGCCACAAAAGACAACAAACGGCGCGAAAATGAATTAATAATTCTATCCATACAGAGCATTTTTGTGCAGGAACGTTCGTGAATAATGGATGGAGCTCAGAAATGGACTAAATATTCGGACATGCAAATGTCAATGATTCAATATACTCTAATCTTCATAAATCAATACAAGTCAAAATTGCTAACCAACGAATTCCCTCCAGGTCGAATTTGTTCATAAAGACATTCCACGGTTAAGAAGCCTGACTTGCAGAGTGAATGGTAAAGGGCGTAACATTGTTATTCGATGAAAAGCTTTAGTCCAAATACCCTCGAAATTTCTTGAAAAAGAAAGGTACTGGACAGAACATACTCGTCACTGAAGAATCGTGTGCCAACTTCCATGAGGAAAAGCCATTGAGTAATCCCTCAGTTAGACGGTCTCTGGCATGCAACAAACAACTGCCAACTGATAAAAGCAATCAGCAATGAGCTGAATAGCTCAAAGCCTACCACTTTTGGAAGGTGCCAACCCAAGCCTCGCCTCAGATAACTGCAAACACCATAGTAGTAGCTTAGTCTTTTTTGAATCAGACATGAAAAATACAACTGAAACACAAGCAGTTATTTTCTTTAAGTAGAAGTCAGATCAGGTTCTCAGCTTGAACATTCATGTCAAATTATTGCTAATTTTAGCAATGCAAACCGACTCCCTGCCCAACCAATTTTATGTCCTTTAGTTTCTCGCGCCTAAAAAAAATGTTTCTCCACAGGTATCTTGCGCATTTTCTGATGTTGTAAAATTAAAATTGCCACAATTTTAGAATTTATGTGCAAAGACGATCCTAATAGCAGCAACTTAATGCGATGGTAAGCTGTCCATTTCAGAAATTGGTCCATTTGGACTGTTAAACAAGCCAAGTCAATTAATGGGATAAAAAGAGAGATTCTTGGCATGATATAAATTTTGAGAGAAGTTCTGCTAGAGCACTTATTAACTGGAGAACATTAGAAAGTATACAGGCTCAAAAAGAAAACTTGAAATTTTCCAAACTAGAGTTAGTTTGTATTATAAGACAGACAGCTAATGTAGATTTAAATGGTCCTTTTTTTGAAGTAAAAAGGTCTATGCATAATGCATTTTGCTAACTGAAAGCACCCTTATTTCCAGCCATAGCCACTATCACTGTACACAAGAAACTTTTTAGTTCTAACTCATTTTCTCCAAGCAGTTAGCATTTACTAATGCAATCCAAAGTTTGTACTGCTTCATTCATGTGAAGCAGCCACTTAAGATTTGCGTTCATTCACTATAATAAGAAAACAGACCTGGTTATGGATGGCATTGTTGCCACAATCCCAGCACATGCATATATGATAGGTATCAAAGTCTTAGGTTTGTTTTTCCGAAGCCACATAAGAGAACCCAATGCTGCTAGTGATATACTGAAAACCTGAAGTAAGAAATAAGACCAAACGTTAAAGTCAGACATGATAGATGTCCTCACACTCCATAATATGTGATATTAATTAACGAAGTCGATGTTCTCTCTTCTCTCTTCCTTGTTTCTTTTTTTTTCTTTCTTTGGGCAGGGGGAGGGGAGAAACATGGGGGTTACAGGGTTGGGTATTTTAGGGAAGGAGGTCCTACACTGCAAAGGCTAATAAATTGACCCGGAAGAATAAAACTCTACCAAATTCGCATTTGCTTCTAGGCCTTGCAAGATGTAGTCCCATGTGAACTCCAATCCTCTAGCACCCACCCAAAGAGGTGCCAATCTATGCAGAACAGAATCAGCAAAAGCCCACCCTGTGAACATAAAAACAATGAAGTTAAAAGCAAGAAAGTTACAGCAATTTCAAGAGCAATTATTCTTTCTTTTTCTTTTTGAAACACAAATTTATTTCAATTGCTGCTCCTTGGTTTAATTTCACAAAAGAAAAAAAAAAATTGAAGGGTCAAAATGTTGGTAGATCCTACGCCTCTCATCTAGTATTTCATGTTTATCATTCCAAGTATAACAATAAGATCACCATGATGGAACTAAGAAAATTATGTCCAACAAACAAGAAAATGCTTTGCCATGTCACCCTTCTTAAGTTGCGATACTGTTATTGGAACTCTCATTCTCAGTCATACAACTCCTTTGACCACTTACGCCTGCACTTTTAGTAAAATCTGAAACGACGCAATATGACTTTACCTTTTTCAAGTTTGCGCTTTAACAAACTTTGCCACAACAAGAAATAATCTGTCAATGATTAAAGATACTAGTCCAATTTCTATTCTTCTTTTTAGAATGGTAGCAGTAAAACTAGTCCAATTTCTTTTCACTCGGATATTTTGTCTAGCAACCCAGTTCAGATTCACAATCCACAAAGCATTACAGAAGAAGTTAAGATAGATACGGTGGTAAATTCAGCCAATAAAACCTATTATCTGCCTTCCATTTTATAAACACACTTTTACATTCTTAATAATCCAGTGAACCAATTACTAAAGGTATTCACCAAACTGCGTAGGCCAGCATTTTGGAACAATTCCTAATTCTCAATTGCTAGATTTCCAGCTGACTTGTCAGGCTAATAGGTTTAATCACCCAGTAACGAAAATCTGACTAATTCATGTTATTTCAGGAAAAAGTAAATCAACTCACCTAGTCCAACAGCTTGGAACTTATGATTCTGCGAAATATTTCTGTGTGTTAACTGTGTCAACGCAAAATATAGGCCTGCAACATCTATAAACCCGAATAAAGCCTTCAACAATTCCTACAAAAAGGAAAGGAGCAGTTTATGATCAGCTATTAGCAAATTCTCTCTGAATAAAAAACTAACAAGAACCCATCACTAAATTGCCAAAAAAAAAGGATTAACTTTTTTTATGAGACATCAGCTATTCTTGCCAGGAAATAGAAACGACATCAATGATCAGCCTCCATTGAAAGCTTTTAGTGCATGGAACACAAGAAGAGAACATATGTTGACCATTTGATTCATCATTGAACCAAGTTTCTGTAACACAGTCAAATGTAACATTGATGCTTTGAGTTCCTGTTTGTTTTGGTTATTCGTAGTGCTCAGCATGGATTCAAATTCCTAGGCAAAGAGAACAAAAGGGACATGCCTCCTACCATGTTGAAATAACAAAAAGAAAGAACTGGAAGGGGCAGCTTTGTGTGTTTTTCAATCGAGTGTATTCACCAAGTTCCAATTTCTCAGGTCATCCAACTATAATAGATGGATAAAATCAAAGGGTTGGGGAAAAGGATGGTTGAAAGAAAAGACCAAAAGTACTTCAAGCCGAGTCTACATCCAGCAAACCTAGAGTTCAGCAAGCCTTGAAAATATGGGTCTTCTATAGAGTGTTAAACTAAATATCTGTGTTTATCTGTAGCTGTTGGAGAAATAACCAAAAGCCACAGGTTCTTATCAATCTTAATAAAAACGGACAAATAGACGTGACAGTTTATAAGCTGCAGTTCTCATTCTGACAGGAATCTTTCACCATGCTATGCAGCCAGTATGATTCTAACAGAAAAAAGAAAAAAATGAATACAAATACCAAAAAGGGATCCGGTGTGATCAAGGCCAGAATCCTATTTTACTGAAGCTATTGCTATCTATTGTAGATGAAACACAAAAATGCAAATTGATCCTTGACATTAAGACAACATCAAAACTGCCAAAAAAAGATGATGGTGTTTAAGATAATGGAAACATATTAAAAAGGGGGGATAACAAAATACCTGATATGGATCAAAACTGTCGCTTTCAGATACATTGAGAAATGTTGCTAGACAAACTAGCTGAAAAGGAAAAGAATCTAAATAAGCTCGATGCGGATACTAAAAGGAATAAAACAAACAAAAGTAAAATCCAGGAAGTTAAGTTCATATTCTTTGACATTGTTTCTGGTTAAATCGTACTCGGAGCTAAAATACATTGCATCTCTCACTTTCCTTTTTTTTTTTTTTTTTTTTTTTTTTCATGTTCTTGTTGGGAAGAGCTAATTCCACTAAGTAAAAATAGGTAATGAATCCATAGTCATGGCATAATCGAGCAGGAATTATTTACCTTTACTAGTGAGGTAACAAGGTAAACAACTGCAGCTCTTATTGAAGTCCATAGTGTATCATACTCGGACCTGTATGAAAACACCTAAGTCTCAATATCTGTTCAAAATTTCCTTTTCAAAATAAAATTCTATTCAGAATTATGGTATTGGATTATAAAGGCCACCCGCCCATGTCATGGACATCAAGGTGATAAAAATGTTCTATCAACAATCATAGATTCAATAGAAAAAGGAACATACTAGAACAACTCACTCAAGAAGGACAGAGACTTGTCATGCATAACAGCAGTTGAATTTGACTAACTTTTGAAAGCAGACCATGAAATGATTGAGTAGACAGAATACTATCTAGTACTCCTATCAGATTTAAATATTAAAGTCTAAGCACTGCGACAAAAGTAAAAAAATATGGATAACCTGATACAATCGCCATCACTCATGAACTTTTTTAGAAAAATTAAGAGCAACAAGGAATAAATGCACAAAAGAGAAGACCTTGATTCCTCTGCTTTGGTTCTTATTAGCAAAAGCCGTTAGCTTGAAATGTACCAAGATTAAATAGAAGAAAAACACGATTGCCTGCCAGTGGAAGGTTTTCTACGTTCAGTCAATCTACATAGAGTAAACCATGGATTCTATATGAACCAATGGATCGTGACATAAACAGTACATCTCAGAGAGGTCGTATGGGTTGGTAGTAATGGAATGCTTTCATTATCTAAAAGAAGATTAAACAAACCTAGCTGCTTAAGTAAACTGTATCTTATTTGATTACTTTACCCAAAAAAAAAAAAAGTAAACTGTATCTTAGATAACCTAGCTGCTTAAGTAAACTGTATCTTAGATATATATGCTCACCATCAAATAAACAGAAAGCTAAATTGGCCTGCTTGAAACCTATGTTGATCTTCACTCTCCAAAAATGTTTCCGCAGCCGTGTTGAATCCTCCAAAAATGCACTAATTTTGGAGGATTCAACACGCACCCGCTCACATCTTTTAAGAGTCCAAGCGACATAGCTTGAAACTATTGGTTCGAGATGAAGCTGAATCCATTACAATGTCATCCTTAAGAGACAAATTAAACTAAGAAAAGCACCTCTCTAGTCCTTTATCCCACAATCATAGCATTGAAAACACTTTCCTAATGTATGCACAAAACCAATAAATGCGTCATTTTTTGCATAATCTTTTGCCAATTCACCATGGTTAAAACATCATGACAATACAATAATGAATCATTTTTTCATTTCCCATGATTCATTATTGTATTGTTTTGTAACCATGTTTGTTTCCATTGTTTTTAAAATTATGTTGTATGGTGTTGTAAACCCATTGTAATCCCGTGGTTATATAACCGTGAAAAAGTCCAATTTTTTTAACCACGGATTTGGTGGTTTTTGCGTGGCTACCTATTTCATTTCCCTATTATACCCCCATCCCATCCAAACAATGTATTCATTAATACAATACAATACCATACATTATGAAACCATGAGTAACGACCATCCAAACAGAGGCTTAAGCATTGACATAGACTCGTGATTACAGAAAAAGATAACATCACCTATAAGGATAACATCTTTCCAATAATTGATTAATATTACAATAGAAACTCTTATAACTGTTTAACATTAACTCCTAGAATTAAATATACCACATTTAGTGCATATCCAGGAGCAGGTAAAAAAAAGATCGTCAATACAAGTCATAAGAGAAATTACTCAATCAAATTGCATATAAGGAGATCGAAACTGATTCTTGAAAAATATGTAACTCAGCTTAGGCTATTTAAGAAAAAAGGAAACGTACAAAGGGGTAGCTGAGTAATACACAAGGATTGCACAGTTGAAAAAAACTTACCTAGTGTTTGCACTTAACCAATAAATGCATCTTTTTTTTGCATAAACTTTTGCTACTTAACCATGGTAAAAAATACACTTCAAACTTCAAATATCATGATAAAACACTTGATAATCAATAAAGAAAACTATACTTTGTATAATTTACCAATCAGAAAACTCTTCAAACTGTTAAATATTAATTCCTAGTTACTAAATTCAGTGCATATCCAGCTGCCAGTAAATCATAAGACTTAATACAGGTCACTAAATTGCAAAGTAACACTAAAAACAAGATTCCAAAAGAAAATTAGTCAATCAAGAACATGGGAATTGAAAACAAACCCAAATTGCATATAAGGAGATCCAAACAGATTCTTGAAAAAAGTAACTAAATTTGGGCTATTTAGGAAAAAAAAATGTACAAAGGGGTAGCAGAGTAATAGACAGCATAACCTATAAAGATAACATCTTTTAAATAATTTGATTAACATTACCAATCAAACACTCTTCAACAATAATTCCTAGGATTAAAAATACTATATTCAGTGCACATCCAGCTGCCAGGAAATCATACTGAGAGTTAATAAATTGCATACTAACACTAAACATGAGACCCCAAAAAAACCTCAGAATTGAAACAAAATCTTGAAAAATATGTAACTAAATTTGGGCTATTTAAGTAAGAAAGAAAACGTACAAAGGGGTAGCAGAGTAATAAACAGCATGAGGTCCAAAAGTTAAGATTGCACAGTTGAAGAAGTGGAACACCGTCATCTTCTTCGGAGAGATCTCAAACCAAACCTAAGTTGCTGATACTTTTTGTGTTGTCAGATGGATCTGCTTGACATGCATCCACTTTATTTGGGCCCCCACTTTTTATATGGGCTCTCCACTGTTTATATGGGCTTTAAGTTTAATTTAAAGACCACCCCCAGCGAAGGACAATCCTGCAAATTGCCCTTTCTTCTTTTTTTGCCCGGATTGTCGTTCAAAGGCACTGGTCTTTAATTTTTGTCCCTCAAATTGTTGATCTTTTATTTTTGTCCATCGCTTAAAAAAGTGATCGAAAATACCATGAGATTAGGGTTAGAACCCCTGCTCAGTAAAAAATTAAAATAAATTCGCAAGGCAAACTCTACCTTATGCTTGAAAGCAAACTCTGCCTTAAGGCTGCCTTATAAGATAGAGTTTAATACAAACTTTGACTTAAGGGTAGAGTTTCTACCTTAAGGCAAATTTTGCCTTGTGATTTTTTTTTTTTAATTTTTGACTGAGCAGGGGTTCGAACCCATGAATTTTTAGGCGAAGGACAAAAATTAAAGACCAACAATTTGAGAGAAAAACAAAAATTAAAAGACCACCCCCTAATGAGGAAAATCATGCAAATTTCCCTTGGGTCATTCACACGAATATCCCTATCTTGGGGTGGTATTTAATTTTTGCCTCTCAAATCGCTGGTCTTTAATATTTGTTGTTCGTCACTTTAAGTAACTAAAAAGTGGTCGAAAATACTGTTGACATCGAAAAAAAAAAAAAATCGACCTATCCTTATCTATGATCTAATTTCACAAGGCATAAGTTTATAGAACTTTTGCCTTGTCCGGCATAAATTCTATAGGAGTTAAATTATCCGACATAAATTGTGTACTGCCTAATTAATTCAACCGACATAAATTTATATTTTCCATCATAATATAATACAAGTTATGCCTTGTAAGACATAACTTAATTCCTACAGAAAAATTCTCTAAACTTATATATGCCAATCGAATTACATATTACACAACTTATGTCAGACAAGGCAAAAGTTTTATAAGCTTATGCCTTGCGAAATTAGGTCATAGATAAGGGTACTTTGACCCACAAAATTTCATTAAATGAGAAGTAGGAGAAAAAATTAAAAGATCAACGATTTGAGGGGCAAAAATTAAAGACCACCCCGAATTAATAGGAGCAATCCGCGCAAAAAACTTTAATTTATGCCCTTCAAATGGGTGGTCCTTAATTTTTGCCCTTCAAAATCGATTACCCTTCAAGAGGCATAGATTACGCGTCATAATAAGTTATGTTACCTTAAAGAACTTATGTCGTGGCATAAGTTCTATTTTGAAAGACAAAAATTAGAGGCCATTCCATTTGAAGGAAAACCATGCAATTACTTCCTTCGAATCTAGCTAAACATGTACTTCCTCCGTCTCAAAATAAGTGCATCTTAGCAAAACTCATACCCATTAAGAAATCAATAAATACAATGTGGAGTTTACTAAACTACCCCTATTTTGTAGATGGAACATTGCGCAATATTAAAGAGAACTACATTTTTAATGCTAAGGGCATAGTTGAAAAACACTTGCCAATTTATGTTTTGAATTCATAAGATGTTGCTTATTTTGGAACAATTTTTTCTTTTGCTAAGGTGACACTTATTTTGGAACGATATTTATTAAGACAATACAAACAATACAATACTCAGGGGCAGAGCTACAATATAGCGTCGGGGGGACGCTTTTACGTACACGATAGTTAAGTAGATATAGCGTGAACCCACATACAAAGACAACTAGTTGGCTCAGCGGTCACTACAAGAAAGTATAAAAATCGCAACAAAATTTTTTATATTTGGCAACAACTTAGTTTTATTGTTGGCAAATGAAAAGAATTTATTTTTTGCATAGTATTGATTATTAGCAAAAAAACTTTTGCAACAAAAAAAATGTTAGTTAAGAAGAAATATGCAACAAAATATATTTTTGTTCAAAAAATCTTTGAACAATAATCCACATGCAAAAAAAAATTTGTTGCCAAATATAATTTTTCTTGTAGTGGGTAAGAAGTGGGTGGAAAAGGACTTGTGCCACGAGTTGTTGGTTTGAAACTTGCTCTCAGCAGTTTTCTTCAATTTTTTGCTAACATAAAGCTGCATATGTGCAGATTTTTTTTATTTTTATTTTATTTTTAACTTTAACAGTTTCTTTTCTTTCCTGTACGTTTTCCTCAGCAATATATACATATTTTTAAAAAACAAAACATAAAATTGACAATTAGAAAAAGTAAAATCACGTTGAAAGTGCAATCGTAATGATAATGTTTATATTTATATAGTGTTCAACTTATTTTCGTTAGTTTCTTATTATATATTAGGCTGAGATGGTTGACATAAAATTCAAACCCATTTGAAATTTATAAAGACAATACAATACTATACATTATGAAACGATATGTAGCGACCACCAAAACAAACAGTTGAGTTCTTTGTGTTTTGCTTTTTTCTTCAATAAAAATCAACGTGTATTTTGCAAAGCTAATATATAATATACAACTCCTTTAGAACAAAAAAGAAAAGAATGTTCTTTTAAAAGAAAAAGAAAAAAGAAACTATCGCATGCGTATTGAGGTGCAAAGGCATGCATGGATTACTGTTGGCATCGCCGTTTTTATGTACTAACTACGGTCTACCGAGAGGTAAGACCGAAAATTAAGTTTCTATACCTGGTGTGCATATATGTTGTGAACAGAATAGGATTTAGAACTTGAAGTTTATGGGTTCCTAAGCAACCTTAAATTGATATATATTATATAATTAGGTTCACGGTCAATTTTTTATATAGTTATTTAGGAGTAGTAAATTTTTTTAATACACATATAAGAGTTTAAACAAAAGCTATTGAATTCTCGTGAATCCGTAATAAGTAGACACGTAAGCACATAATTCTATAGCAAGTCAATATAGTGATAGAAGATAGTAAACGACTATACTCCAATTAATACTGGTGTAAGTCAATGAAGCGGGCTAACATGCACCACGCCATTAAGCTTAATTTGTAGAAATATGCTTCATGCTTAATAACTCATGATAGGTTGTTGAAACAAACCTATAAATTGATCTTAGAGTTTTCTTATAATTTAACATCCTTTTAATTCTTTCATTTCCCAAGTCGAATTAAAATATCAATACATGGACACCTCTTCCTACTTACCACTCATTGGAGTACTATGCATTTTCTTATATATTTTTCTTTTCAAAAATAAAAAAAAAAATTCTAAACAAGCTCCTGAACCAGCTGGAGCATGGCCCATTATCGGCCATCTCCACTTACTAGGCGGCGCCGAGCAGCTTCTGTATAGAACGCTCAGCGCCATGGCCGACAATTATGGGCCAACACGGCACTCGCCGAGCCTTTGTGGTTAGCAGTTGGGAAATGGCAAAAGAATGTTTTACTTTGAATGACAAAGCATTAGCTTGCCGGCCCCAGCGTGGCTGCAAAGCATATGGGCTATGGTTATGCGGTTTTCGGGTTTGCACCATATTGCCCTTTTTGGCGTGAAATGAGAAAAATTGCTATGTTTGAACTTTTATCGAATCGTAGACTTGATACTCTCAAGCATGTTCAAGTGTCTGAAGTGGATATTGGGATTCAAGAGCTGTACAAATTGTGGGTCGATAACAATACTGGCAGGTAAAGTTGGTCTCAAGTAGGATCGATTAGGTCCAATATGAATAAATAAAACAAGTTGAGTCAATAAATATATCATATGACATAATCTACTTCAAGTTTTAAACATAATCTTGCAAACTTATGAGTCAAAACCTAATTGATGTCCAACTAAAACGTACACATTAATAGTGCAACCTATTCACTTTTCAGCATTCAAAAATAGCTATTATCACAAAGTTTAAAATTCCACAAGTGAAACACCACGATATTATTCTAGAGTTTCACATGTAGAGTTTAAAACTCTATTCTTTCCTTAAAAGTGACTATTTGTGAATTTTATCCGACTAAATCCCCTTCATTATTTGTTGTCTATTTTCTTATATTTTGATGAATTGCCAAATCAAATTAAAATAACCGTTCTTTTTTTCTTTTCTTTTTTTGTATTCTAACGCATTATTCTGTCACTTAAATTTTGATAATAATGTGAAAAAAATGATATTTTCATGTAACGATAGAAACTGTCGCTAATTTCTCTAACGACAAAATAAGTAACGGAATTATCCATGGACATTTTTAGTTTCCTATGGATTACGTCTGTATCTTAGTGATGGCTCTATATATCCATCACTAAGCTTAGCAATATTGGATGCGAAAATCCATCACTAACTTCTTAGTTACGACCATTTTTCCTACGAATTAAAATTTGTGCTAATCAATTTTAGCTATTAAATTTTATCCGTCGCCAATAAATTCAATTTCTTAGTATTTATAGCGAGAATATATATATATATATATATATATATTTTTTTTTTTTTACTATTTAGGACTAAAAGTTGTCCTTCCCTTTAAGATGAAACACAAATGATTTTTACTCCCACTCCAATCCATTCATGTTTGAACTGATTGGACGGGTTAATACACTTGCTATATCATGAGCTAAATTTGACACCTCTAACTCACAGACCGATGCTTATCGAGCTGAAAAGGTGGTTCGAGGATTTGACACTAAACGTAATCGTCAGAATGGTCGCTGGGAAACGTTATTTTGGTGCTGGTGCAACTTGTGATGATGATGAAGCTAGGAGATGCCAAAAGGCAATAAATCAATTTTTCCATTTGATTGGAATTTTTGCACCATCAGATGCATTTCCAATTTTGGGTTGGTTTGATATAAATGGGCATGAAAAGGCCATGAAAAAAACAGCTAAGGAGCTTGATTTTATACTTGAAGGATGGCTAAAAGAGCATCGTGAGAAAAGAAGATGTACAAGTACTGAGGCTAAGAAAACTACTGATGGTTTGGCACAGGATTTTATTGATGTCATGTTATCACTTCAAGAAGAAGGGCGACTCTCTAATTTTCAGTATGATGCTGATACAAGTATCAAGTCCACTTGCCTGGTATGTTTGAAAAAGTCCCCATTTTTTTTTTTTTTTTTTAAAATTTCCTCCCGGTGTCCGGCCCGTACCCACATTGAACCCAACTATATCCGGAGTCCCACCCGGTAGGGCCCCATTCAGGAGGAAGCGCTCTCTATCAAGAATTTTTTCATACCCAAGGCTCGAACTCGAAACCTGTAGTTAAGGAGAACGTACACCTATCCATCCGTCGCACCACACATCATTTAGATTACAAATTGACCTATTCGGCGCACAATAATTTATTGAAAAATTGGTATGATATAGCAATTCTTTTTAGAATTATCGGTCGAGCTGATCAAAGTTGACATGCATATATAGACTTAAACTTTTAAGGCAAATGCATATAGCTACAATATTATTGATTGAGGGTAGTGAGACTCAAATACAGAACCTCAGAATGTTCTAAAATTATTGAATTGCCTGAATATGTCTTTTCCAAAAGTTTAAGTAATCAAAAATGCAATTACTATTATGTACTAAGGCCTTTGACAATGGGGATTCACTTTAATTAAAAAGAAAATAGAAATTAGCAATGACAATTCTAAGGCCTTTTTTGTGATGTTTTCTCAGATGCATTTCCGAGGGTCTTTGGGTTGGTATGACATAAATCGCTACCTTCCAAGGTAGGGAGAAAACAGCTACACTTTAACCTTGACCCCATATTGTAGAATTTCACTGGGTATGTTGTTGTAGCGATGAAATTTATCGCTAGTCTGTCACTAGTATCTAACAATATTTGTTATTACGCATCACTAATCCATTGTTACATAGAATTAGCAATGAATTATTGAATTAATCAATCTTGTCAAGAACATGTGTGAATTTCTACATTTTGATTAAAACAAAGACGCTTCCACGATATCCGTAATCATTAGTCATTATTTACAATATTTTTTGATTTATTTTACATCCACTGATAAAACAATGTGATAGTACAAAATTTACTTGCATTATCTAAAATAGAAGTTAACCCCGATTCCATTAATTGCAGTTAATATATTCTGTTTGGTGTAGGCACTTATTCTTGGAGGCAGTGACACAACAGCAGGGACACTAACATGGGCCATTTCATTACTCCTAAACAATCCTAAAATATTAACAAAAGCACAAGAAGAAATTGATCTTCATGTTGGCAAAAACAGACAAGTTAATGAATCAGACATTCCAAATTTAGTCTATATTCAAGCCATTATTAAAGAAACATTACGTTTATACCCTGCTGGTCCACTATTAGGACCTAGAGAAGCAATGAATAATTGTGAAGTTGGTGGCTACAAAATTACCCCTGGCACTCGATTAATAGTAAATGTGTGGAAAATACAAAGGGATCCAAGAGTTTGGGAAGATCCTGATTCTTTTAAACCTGATAGATTCTTGATGAGTAGTCATTCAAATGTTGATGTAAAAGGTCAAGATTTCGAGCTCATTCCGTTTGGTTCTGGTAGACGTTCTTGTCCTGGCGCGTCTCTGGCGCTACAAGTTCTTCATCTGACATTGGCGCGTCTTCTCCAAGCTTTTGAGTTTTCTATGCCTTTGGATGATCAACCAATTGACTTGACGGAGAGCCCTGGTTTAACTATACCTAAAGCGACACCATTGGATGTTCTCATCACTCCACGCCTTAGTGCCAACCTTTACAGTTGTTGATACAATTTTTTTGTTGTACGTCTGCTTATCACCTGCGTTAGAATCAAGCAGTTCAATTTGATTGTACCCGCCTAAATTTCCTTGTTCAAGTTGGTTGATTAGTCTCTCCTTTCTGTTGAATAAAATACAAGTTTGTACCTTCATTTTACAGGAATAAAATACTGGAGATGTATCTTTCTCAACATTGTTGTAACCTATGACTCTTGCATATTTGCAATTTCTTTATCTATTTCGCTTCATTTAGGATTATTAGACGATTCATCACTCTTTTTTCTTGAACTGAACTCGAGAATGATTCTTTTTTTTTTTTTTTTTTAGAACACCCTCGAAAACCTAGGGGTTTCGTCCTTGGAGGGTGATCCGGGCCCAAAACCAATCAGGACAAAAGGCATAATTGATGGACAACCGGTGAACATTCTTGTACTACCCCTTGTTGGTCCTGAGAGACGGAGTTAATCAATTATTGTTCAACATATGAAAAAAGAAAAATAATTGCTTTATTCATCTATTATATACCAAAAAATTTATATAGAAATCAATGGACAACAAATTTACACACGATTTAATTGTACAATATCTTACAACATTACATAAATAATCCCCAATCTTTAAAAATTCTTCTCTGTTTGCAAGGAGTGTAACAGAAACAAATCAACACTTTAACAAATAGGACTGAAAATCCTATTGAACATCCCCATTCCCATGGCCATTCTGCATAATAGGTGCCATTTCTGAAACACTCCAAACTTTCACAGATTTATCAAGACTTCCACTATAGAGCACCCATTTTTGGTCACTTCTTGTTGATTCTTTATCCTCTTCAACAGCCAAACATTTCACTGGCCCACTATGTCCTGTCAACACAGACAAACATGTGTGAATAGAATCTTCTTTCCTCCAAACACATATGTTTTTGTCTGCTGATCCACTAAAAACAAGATTCCCTGCTGACTCAAGACAAAGCACAGCCAATTTATGACCTTTTAGTACACCCCCATGAGTCCAATTTTTCTTCTCTTTTCCCCAAAAATTTACAACCCCATCTGATGATCCACAGTACACAACTGAACCTGACTAGTTAACTGCCAAAGCAGTCACAACACATTCTTGATTCAAAAGGGTCTGCACCAAAACATGCCTTATGGTCTTTGGTGTAAATTCCCTTTCCCAGATTTTGACAATTCCATCAGCTGAACCTGTAAACAGGAGTTGCAAAATTAGCCCATAAAAATATGACCGCTCATTTATTATTTTAGCTCATTTTAAGTCAACCCTTTTCAGCCCATCTAAAATAGGGTTGATATGTAGCTCAAATTGGAATTATATGTAGCCAAATTGACCCATAAAAAACATAAAGAAAAAAATAGTTTTATCAGGTACTTAAGAAATTATATGGGAACAATAACAACAACAACATACCCAGTGTAATTTCACAGGTGGGATCTGGGGACGGTAAAATGTATGCAGACATTACCCTTACCTCGTGGAGGTAGAGAAACTGTTTCCGAAATACCCTCAGCTCAAGTAACGCATATCAAAGTGAAAGATTATAAAAGAACAAATAAAGAAATTAAAATTTAATAAGAATTTGCCAACTTGGGGTATGACTTGCCTTTTAGCCAATTTTAGCTCAACCAATTTCAGCCAAAGTAACTTTTGGGGGAGTTAATGACCCGCACATTTATTAACTCAGCCGATTTTGACCCGCCCTAACTGTTTTTCTCGAGCCGAGGGTCTATAACAACCTCTCTACCTCCACGTAGGGGTAAGGTTTCGCAGACTCACTTTGTGGAATTATACTGGGTATGTTGTTGATTTTGACCCACCCAAATTTAGCCCAACCCACTCGTTTGACACCCTTATCTGTACAGATAATACCATCAACACTAGTTACTACCGAATTAGCAGCATCTTCATGGGCTTTGATAGATTCAAGGCATTTTGAACTGTCAGCTCTCCAAACTTTGAATGTTCTGTCCCATGAAGCAGAGTATAAAAGGCCATGGTTATGGTCCATGCTTAAACAAGAAATTGCATCCCAATGTGCGATCCAAATGGAAGTTCTGTTATGTTTGGCTGACATGAAGTAGTTGCTTGGCCTAATTGAAGCCTTGAAAATGTCAAAGAATGTTGGTAAAGTTCCAGCAGGCTTGTAACTGCTTGGATTGTTAGGTTGTACCTGTTGAGATATATAATACAACTAGGTAATTTACCCACGCTTCGCATGGTGGTAAACGACCTCATTAAGCTCACATATTTAATATCCGAACAATACAAAAAATCCTTTCCGGATTATTAGATTCTTTTACAACTATAGTTTTGAGCCATTCGTTAATGTTATAGGCAATTAAGAATATCATTATTTTTTTTCCGTGCACTTAGTAAATATCTAAACATAATTTACAAATGGTAAAAAAAAATCAATTAACAAATCTGCACTGACAAATTTAATTTGCTAGCGTATTCTTAATTATAACACTCCTTTAGACATAGGAAATAAAGGAAGCGAATGGTCAAAAGACGTGGTTGTAAATGCGAATTTGATTTAAATAACGTCTACACAAAGGTATTCGATCTCTGTCATAGACTAAGTTCAACTTCTGCAGTGGCACATTGCAATAGACTGGAACATCACTATTTCTTCTCACCTTGAAATGGAGGCAAATACATTCTATCTTGTTACAGAAAACAACGTAGTCACCTCATTGATCAACAAAAATATAAATGACTAAATATATATTATAAATAAAAACACACACCTAATAACTAATTTCTCACAATTTGGACGATTTATGGATCAAGATATAGCCAGTGGCAGGACCTTCTCTCTGGCATCGTTACCAACCTGTGCAGGAAACTAAGTCAGCAGATATCAGCAAACACATGAGCGATATGGATAAAATTTTAAAATATAAATATAAGGGAAAAATATATTTTTAAAAAGACAATACGAAAAAATTTATAACATTACTCTGCAGAAGTTCATCCTATGATGTATAGGTGTAGGCCTGCAATATATATCTTATTATCTCCAGTTCTACCAGCCCAAAACATAATAGGATTTATTTTCTGTTCTAGCATTTCATTTCTTCAATACCCTAAACTAATGTTGCTATAGTGGTATTAATGTTGCTATAGTGAGATTCAAATACACTTCATCAATTAAAGCACACTCACATCGGCCTTTCTACTTAAGTGTGGTGACAACCTGCAATTACGTTATGATATGATTATCAGCACACATTATTCATTCATAGAGCACAACGATAGCTTTCAGTATCAATATTCCTCAGTCCAATCCTTACTACGACCTTCTAGCTTGTCTTCATTTTTATTTGCCCAGATATTTTGTATCTCCAAAGCACAAGATAAGAATGTAAACCAGAAGAACCTACGATAACTATTTTCTGAACAACAAAGATATCAACTACTCCCTCCGTCCCAAAAAGATTGTCCTCTTTTGACTTGACACAAAGTTTAAGAAATAAAGGAAGACTTTTGAAATGTGTGGTCCAAAACAAGTCTTAGATATTTGTGTGGCTGTAAATCATCTCATAAAGTTAAATTGTTTCTAAATATATAAAGGGGACAATCTTTTTGGGACAGACTAAAAAAGAAAGGAGGACAATATTTTTGGGACAGAGGGAGTATATGTTATATTTCAATATAGTAGGAGACATTATAATTCTAACAGTTTTGCACATTGTGTAAGACTCGTGACAGTTGAAATCCTGATTACCTTTCACATTTTTAAAACTGCAAGATGAACAAAATGATCTTTAAGGAACAATCAGTCTTTAAAAGATTTGCATAAAAAAAGATATCAGTAAAGTAAAATAGTAGAGAGAGCCTGAACTATTCCATGGGATTTATTTTGTTGGTTAGGAGACAGACAAACCTTGGGAATTTAAAAAAGCAACCATATCTATTTCCAAAAAACTTAAGTTAATATTGAAATTAAATCCATCCAATTGAGAATTCTTTTATGTGAGAGTTTCTTTCAATTTCTTTTTGGTATTATTGCAGTAAATTCGTATGTTGGAGGAACCTTCCATAGCCAGTTGATAAAACATGTTTAAGTTCAAGACTGATCATTAACTAATTGAAGGACTTCAGAAATTTGATTAAATGAAAACATATATTACCATAAAATGTTGAATTAAAGCTTTGACATACCACCATCATCTTTGCTTTCCTCCTCTTTAAGGTGGTGTAGAAATAGCCAAAGGAGAATGGGTCCAAGTAGCCCATTTGCGTATAGAAAATGGAATTGATACTTCTCTAAACTTGAGTCCTCAAATTTAGAAACGCTAAACCCGCCCATTGAACGCAACAATTTTGCAATATGAAGCTTTCTGATTAAGAATCTAGTCTCTACAAAAATATTGACAAAGTATCTTATTTGTTTCTGATTTAAAGCACATCTTTATTTGCAAGTGGCTGTTGATGTAACTCCATTATATGTTACATGACATGTGTTCTTTATGTTTCAAAAGGATATGTGGGAGAAAGAAGTGGAAGAGAAAGCGATACATTACCATCATAGTTTTCTTGGGTTGATAGCTTTAGCAACTCTTACGCCTTTCATTTGAAGACCTACAATAGAAGAAAAATCCAAAACTAAATCATAAAACAGTCTACAAATAGCATTAAAAGGCCATGAATTGCTATGAAAGGTATTACCAGCGGCATCAACTTTCAGTGGCAATCTAAAAGTGACAACACGAGGGACAATTGAGGAAAAAGAAACCTTGATGATAATGTGGAATTTGAGATTATCATAATACCAACCCAAAGCAAGATTTATGAAATCACGGCGATTTTTTGGCACATACTCATGATACAACTACTCAAAAGTATGAAGTTTATTTCTTCACTTATTACCCAGAAAACCAAACTGCAAAATAACTAAAATAAAAGGTAGAAGAGTATATACCTCAGGTGTAAATAAACCATCAGAGGTTCAAGAGTAATCGTTGTAGGCGCTTGTTCTGCCCTCAGTCACATCTCTGTACACCCTGTCCAAGCTTATGAAATCACAGCAAATTCTTGACACGCGCTTGTAATACATCGACTTTTAAAGTACAAGTTTACATTTTCTATGATTACCCAAAACCCCAAATACACAATAACAAAAGAAAGAAGTAGAAGAATATATTACCTCAAGTGTAAATGAACCCCTGGAAATTTCAGGGTGACCTCTGTAGGCCCTCGTTTTGCACCCCTACACATCTCTACTTCAATGTTATAAATAATCATAATACAAGAAGGAAGAGTGAATTACACAACACGGTAAGAACGGATAAGTGAAGCGTTCCGACAAACTAATGAAACAAATTTAAATTGAACAATTGAAATTGGAAAGAACAAACAGTTAAATTAGTTTTGTTCACAATTGTTGGAGGAGAGAACCGAGACTTGATCAGAGAGAGTGATTGCTAAGACCTGGAAAGGGGATTCAACGCAAGAATTAGCTAATAGGTTATTTGATTAAACAAATCAAGTAGAAAAATTTGAACAATAAGGTCGCCGCCAGAAAGCTAAAATATTAACAATACAATTACTAACAGCATGTAACTTCGAAAAATAATGAACGGCGAAATAAAGAGACCCTAAAGTTAAAAATTTACAGAGCAAGTCACGTTACGGCCAAAATCCATATAATCAGATATGCAAACATAAGTGGACAAAGGTACAGTAAAAAGCAATTAGACTGAACTCTCAAATGGAAATAGGCAAGGAAAAAGTAGTAGCAGAAGAAACCTTCAATTGCAAGAGAGACTAATGGAGATTTTTAGAAGAACCTTTCAATTGCAGTAGAGATTAATGGAGAATTTTGGAAGAAACCTTCAATTGCAAGAGAGATTAATTGGGAATTTTAGAAGAAACCTTCAGTTGCAAGAGAGATTAATGAAAATTTTTGGGAGAAACTATTGGAACTATTAGTTAGTTATACACGTGGCAAGTAGATTAGATATTAGCTAACTTAAGTGTTGTAATGATTAGGTGGTTAGTTAGTTATGAAGATATTTTTCATTTTCCTATATACATAGCACTGTACAGCTGTATCCATTTCAATTCAATTGAGTCGGTTATTTTCCTCAACCATCTTCTTTGCATATTTTCTCTCTCTACACTTTCACCATTGATGAAGCTTTAAGAGCTTAAAGCTCACATTTTCACATGGTATCAGAGCAGTCGGTGCTGGCTGTTATAGAGCAATTTAGATTGCGATTTTAGATTTCCATTTTCTATCCTTACGATTACAAATTTCAATTTTTCTTTTTACAAAACCTAAATCTTCAAGGAGTGAATTTAGATTTCATTTTTGTTCACTTTGCGATCGAAGAATTTAGTTTTTCTCTTGATAAATTCTAAGTTTCATCTGCGAATTCATCAATGGCGGTAGAGAAAGTTGATTACACACATCCTCTTTACATCGGTCCATCAGATACCTCTAGAGTAGTATTAATTCCTGTTAAGCTCACTGGATGTGAAAATTACGGGATATGGAGTAGATCGATGAGGATCGCACTGCTTGGAAAAAGGAAATATGGATTTGTAACTGGTACTTGCTCAAAGGAATCAGTTAAGGAGGAATTGCATGAACAATGGGAAACTTGCAACACGATTGTATTGTCCTGACTGATGAGCATTGTTGCTACAGAACTCATCAGTGGAGTTATGTATGCTACGAGTGCACAAGCAGTGTGGGAGGATTTGAAATAGCTATTTGACAAAGTTAATCGAATGAGGATCTACCAATTGCACAAAGAAATAACAACCTCATGCAAGTTACTGATTCTGTTTCAGTAAATTTCTCAAAATTAAAAGCTCTTTGGACTGAATATGATGTTGATGTACCTTCACCTAATTGTGGTTGCCCTAAATCAAAGGACTACGTAGATCATCTAAGTGAGTTGAGATTGATTCAGTTTTTGAGTGGATTGAATGATTCATATGAACAAGCACATAGACAAATTCTGTTGAAAAGTGTTACTCCAACTACAAACCAAGCTTTCTCTATGATAATTGAGGATGAGATTCAACATTCAGCTTGTTTGACCATAATGAAGGGGAAAACTGATGCTATAGCTATGCAAGCTAGTAGAAATCAAGCAAATTCGAATTATAATCAAGGAAATCAATTCTACAATCAAGGAAATCAGAATTATAGAGGAAAGAAATCCACACTGCAATGTGAATTCTATCATTTCACTGGACATTCTAAGGAGAACTGTTACTAGCTAATTGGCTACCCAGCTGATTGGAAACAAAGGAAGAAATGTGGTTATAATAATGGGAATATCAGGGATCAGCAGGGTATAATATTTCTGGAGTTTTTGAAAACCAAGGACATGGAAATCATGGAGGAAACAGTGGTCAATCTTCTTTCTCTTCAGTCAACAATGTATCTGGAAATGGTGATATCCAAGGACAAGCATCTAAATCCACTAGTGGTCATGAAGTCAACAATGCATTCTTGGCAAAGACACGAGGGTTCAGTAAGAAAGAGTACAAGCGGATACTGGGATTGCTAAACAAAGAAACAAAGGGAAAACAGGTTAATATGACAGGTATTGTCTAATTTTTTTTTTCAGAAGACTGGATTGTGGACTCAAGTGCTTCTCATCACATAGCAGCAAACAAACACTTAATGTCAAAAGGTCATCGTATGATTAAGTCACAGAGATAAGGTAAATTTGCCTACTGGAGACAAGGTGGATATCACACACATTGATGATGTACCAATATTTAATAATGAAGCTATAACAAATGTGCTGTTTGTGCCAGATTTCAAGTTTAATCTATTGTCAGTATCAAAAATCACCAGGGAATTGTCATGCTTTGTCTTTTTTTATCCTGACTTCTGGGTCTTTCAGAACCTTTACAGTGGTAGGGTGAAGGGGATTGGTAAGAAAGATGGAGGCTTGTATATATTCAGGAGCTGGGGTGGAATAAAAGAACAAGAAGGACAAGATGCAATAAAGAAACATCAGAATATAGTTGCAAATGTACCAGCTCAGAATTTCGATCTACGGCATAGGAGGCTTGGACACCCCTCTGCACAGGCTATGAAGTGTTTGGACTTGATCTTAGATAATAAGTCTAGTGACTCACTAAATAATTGTCCAGTTTGTCCACTTGCTAAGCAAACTAGAATGTCTTTTCCTACTAGCTATTCGAAATCTGACTTGCCTTTTGATATTGTACTTATGGATCTTTGGAGACCATATAGAACCTCTACATTTGATAAGAAATACCATTTTCTAACTGTTGTTGATGATTGTAGTAGATACACTTGGGTTCATTTGTTGCAACTTAAGTCTGAAACAGTTGTAGCAATTAAGAACTTTCAATTGATGGTAAAAACTCAATTTGACAAACAAATTAAGGTGATAAGATCAGACAATGGCACAGAGTTTTTTTTAACTCTCAGTGCGAAGAATTGTTTCATAGTCTTAGAATTGTACATCAAAGCAGTTGCATTCATACACCACAACAAAATGGTGTGGTAGAAAGAAAGCACAAACATATACTTAATGCTGCTAGAGCCATCAGATTCCAATCTAATTTACCTATCAAGTATTTGGGTATTTGTATTACAACAACAGTTTATTTGATAAACAGGTTGCCTTCCTCAGTTACTGGAAGAAAAAGTTCATATAAGTTGCTATTTCACAAACCACCATCTTTTTCTCACTTAAGGGTCATTAGATGCTTGTGTCATGCATAAGTTGTTCCCAAAAGAGACAAATTTACTACTAGGGCCACACTTGCAGTGCTTATGGGCTATTCTCCAACCAAAAAGGTTATTTGCTGATGAATTTAGAGAATAAGCAATTTTTTGTTAGTAGAGATGTGGTGTTCCAAGAGCATATTTTTCCATTTGTTGGCCCTCATGAACTCATTCAGCACTTGGAAACCACTTCTCTTGCTTCATCTAATGTTGATATACTTCATTGATTGTGCAGCTGAAGATTCCTGCTTTACACCAGTTGCAAGTATTTCAGAAAAAAAAATGATGTCATGGATGCACAAGTAGAGCCAAATGCTGATGTGCATGATGCTCAGCGTGATATTCATTTGGATCCTGATGCTCGTACTGCTCCCCTCACCTCATGGTGCCTGATATTGCACCATCTTCTGCAATTCCTCAGACAGGATCAGATGAAGGAAGTGATTTGCCTTCAGCCTCATTACCTGATCCACCAACCAAGCAGACAACTAGACCTTCTAAGCAGCCTATTTGGATGAAAGACTATGCAGCTCCTAGCAAAAGTCAGCCCAATAAATATCCTATGGCAAATGTTATGTCCTATGATCACATTAGTCCTGCTTATCAGACTTATCTAGCCAAATTTCCACTTTGGTGGAACCTCACAATTCCAAGAAGTAGCCAAAGATGAGAGATGGATTCAAGTAATGCAACAGTAAATTCAAGCCCTTGAAGACAACAAGACATGGGCAATAGTTGACTTACCTCATGGGAAAAATGCAGTCGGTTCAAAGTGGGTGCACAAGATTAAATACCAAGCCAATGGTGAAGTTGAAAGATTCAAGGTAAGGTTAGTTGCCACAGGGTATAGTCAATAAGAGGGCCTTGACTACCATGAAACTTTTCACCAGTTGCAAAAATGGTGATATCAAGTGTGTTATTGCTCTTGTTGTTTCAAAGGGCTGGTCATTGTATCAAATGGATGTGTATAATGCCTTTTTGCAGGGAGATATTTATGAAGAGGTGCATATGGAAATGCCTAAGGGTTTTAGAAGAAAGGGGGAGCATAAAGTTTGCAGATTACTTAAGTCCTTGTATGGACTTAAGCAAGCTTCTAGGAAATGGAATATCAAACTCACCACCGCCTTATTGGATGCTGGTTTTACTCAGAGTGCTTGTGATTATTCCTTATTCACATTGAAAGGGAAAGAGGGGATGGTGATTATCCTAGTTTATGTTGATGATTTGCTCATCACTGGAAGCAGTGCACAATTGATCACTGAGGCTAAACAAGTGTTGCACAAACAGTTCAAGCTAAAAGATTTGGGGGATCTCAGATATTTTTTGGGAATTGAGGTGTTGAGATCTACAACTGGAGTCATTTAGAATCAGAGAAAGTACATTCTAGAGCTGATCTCTGATTTGGGACTCAGTGGTGCTAAACCAGCTTTAACCCCTCTAGAATCAAATTTGAGATTAACCACAGCAGAATATGATCAAGCCACTGGATCCTCAGGAGAGAAGTTCTCAGAGATGTTAGTTTGTATCAAAGGTTGATAGGCTAGCTCATGCATGCTACAACCACTAGACTTGACATTAGCTATGCAGTGCAAACTCTTAGTCAATTTATGCAGCATCCCAAAACATCTCATTGGGAAGCTACTACAAGAGTTGTTAGATATCTTAAAAGTTTAGTTGGGCAAGGTGTTTGGCTACAAGCTAATCCTGCCGAGAAGTTGACATGTTGGTGTGATTCAGACTGGGCAGCCTGCCCCAATACCAGGAGATATGTGACTGGTTATGTAGTTAAGTTTGGAGAATCTTTAGTTTCTTAGAAATTAAAGAAGCAACAGACTGTTTCTAGAAGTTCAGCTGAGGCTGAATACAGGAGTATGGCCTCAGCTGTAGTAGAAATTACTTGGTTGTTAGAGTTGTTTAAAGAGTTGGATGTTCCTATGCATATGCCTGTTACTGTTTTCAGTGATAGCAAATCTGCTATGCAAATAGCAGCTAACCCAATCTTTCATGAGCGTACAAAACATATCGAGATTGATTGCCACTTTATTAAAGACAAGATCAAGGCTGATCTAGTTCAAACACAATATGTTCCTACATAGCACCAAGTGGCAGATATACTGACTAAATGCTTGGGACATGTCCAACATATTCATCTGCTAAGCAAGCTTGGTATGCTCAACATTTTGCACCCTCCAGCTTAAGGGGGAGTATTGGAATTATTAGTTAGTTATACACATGGCAAGTAGATTAGATATTAGCTAACTTAAGTGTTGTAATGATTAGGTGGTTAGTTAGTTAGGAAGATATTTTTCATTTTCCTATATACATAGCACTGTACAGTTGTATCCATTTCAATTCAATTGAGTAGGTTATTTTGCTCAACCATCTTCTTTGCATATTTTCTCTCTCTACACTCTCACCATTGATGAAGCTTTAAGAGCTCAAAGCTCACATTTTCGCAGAAACCTTCAACTGGAAAAGAAATTACTGGCGAATTGTAGAAGAAACCTTCAGTTACGATTGGAAGGGGCGTTTCTTTTCTGATGGCAATTACTGGCAAATATGCGAAGCGACTCTTCGAGTCCATAGTAAAACACCGACAGGTTATCTTTTCTGGTGGTTTATTTAGTGGAAATAAAGAAAAAATTGCAAAAAAAAAAAAAAAAAAAAAAAAAAAAAAAGGAAAATAGATAAATAGGTTTTCTGATCAATGAGGCATGCCACATCGCGGGGCTCGTGTCCACTCCTATATATATATATATATATATATATATAGATATATAGATTACGTAATAAAAGTGTTATCTTAAATAGTTTAAACTTTCATATTAGATAGTCATACGAATACAATGGTGGAGCTAGGACTTTTCATAAGAGAATTTGAAAAATGTAAGAATACCACCAAAAAAA